>NC_056444.1:27007086-27067086 GCF_018296145.1 Oncorhynchus tshawytscha
AGAAAGAGAGAGGGAGAAGAGAGAGAGGAGAAGAGAGAGATTTTAAGAAGAGAGAAGAGAGAGGAGAAGAGAGAGAGGAGAAGAGAGAGAGGAGAAGAGAGAGAGAGAAGAGAGAGAGGAGAAGAGAGAGAGGAGAAGAGAGAGAGGAGAAGAGAGAGAGGAGAAGAGAGAGAGGAGAAGAGAGAGAGGAGAAGAGAGAGAGGAGAAGAGAGAGAGAAGAGAGAGAGGAGAAGAGAGAGAGGAGAAGAGAGAGAGGAGAAGAGAGAGACAGAGCGAGGTGTGAAATTGGGTCATCCTTTCATACTATGTTAGTGGCAGATGCTCCCCTGACATGCACCTGACACACACACACACACACACAAACACACCCCTCCCCCCACACATGTGTATCCCCCCAAGCACACACACAAAGAAGGGGGCATCAAGAAGGGGGTGAACTCTCCATGCAGAGACAGAAGTGATGGACACACACGTTGCCAGTAGAGACTGTTATCTAGCTACTTCTTTAGAGGAGCTCCAGTCACCACGGAGACAGCAGGCCTCACTATAACAACCACCAAAGCCTCGCTGTCTCTCTCACACACACAGGTTGGTGGCTTCTCTTACTGCGCTAACAAACACATACACACAAGTACGCAGGAGGATGCCCCCCGAGACACACACACACGTTGGTGGTTGCTCACACACACACACACACACACACACACACACACACACACACACACACACACACACACACACACACACACACACACACACACACACACACACACACACACACACACACACACACACACCTGATAGTCAATATCAACAACAAGTACAAGAAAGAGCCAGCCATACCTTCATCTTCCAACAGGAATTCATGGCTGCTAGATCCTTGAAGCCACACACACCCTCAGACACCCCACACACAGACAAAGGAACCTGGGGGAGTTACATGCCCTGTGTAAATCCTCTCAGGGGAGACGAAACAACCATTAGTAAATACACAAGTAGAGCTGTAGCAATGTCACCCAGCCATCTCTTTGGTAATGACAGCTCCCATAACACACCCCGAGACAAAGACAGAATGAGCAGCGATAGAGAGACGGAGGGAGGGATAGTCGACAGAAAGGCTACCCTATAGGCTCTGAGCTGCTGCTATTTGTCTGGACTTGCCCGCTCTCTCTCTCTCTCCTGGTTACTATACACACACACACTGAGCAAACCCGGCAGGGACGTAATCTGATTGGCCCAAACCCCAATTTCCTCCAGCTGATCCCAATGAGGGGAGGGGCTATCTAATGCATTATTCATGTGTGGGAGTCAATTTAAAGTATTCCCACTGCTCACTCAGCTTAACCAGTCCCTCCCCCTAACCTCCCTCAGCCTGTCCCCTGACACACACAGGCTTGTTCCGTTCAGATGAGAACACAGATTCACCAACCTACACCAATCAGAGAGGATCTTACTGGCGATCCAATCCCCATCAGGGAGAGAGGGAAGTGAAGGGGTTATCAGCTGACAGAGGTTAATTTATCAGAGACATATTCACAGCTGACAGAGGTTAATTTATTAAAGTCATCCTCACAGCTGACAGAGGTTAATTTATTAAAGTCATCCTCACAGCTGACAGAGGTTAATTTATCAGTCATCCTCACAGCTGACAGAGGTTAATTAATCAGTCATCCTCACAGCTGACAGAGGTTAATTTATCAGTCATCCTCACAGCTGACAGAGGTTAATTTATCAGTCATCCTCACAGCTGACAGAGGTTAATTTATCAGTCATCCTCACAGCTGACAGAGGTTAATTTATCAGTCATCCTCACAGCTGACAGAGGTTAATTTATCAGTCATCCTCAAGCTGACAGAGGTTAATTTATCAGTCATCCTCAAGCTGACAGAGGTTAATTTATCAGTCATCCTCACAGCTGACAGAGGTTAATTTATTAAAGTCATCCTCACAGCTGACAGAGGTTAATTTATCAGTCATCCTCACAGCTGACAGAGGTTAATTTATTAAAGTCATCCTCACAGCTGACAAAGGTTAATTTATCAGTCATCCTCACAGCTGACAGAGGTTAATTTATCAGTCATCCTCACAGCTGACAGAGGTTAATTTATTAAAGTCATCCTCACAGCTGACAGAGGTTAATTTATCAGTCATCCTCTCAGTTGACAGAGGGTCATTTATTAAAGTCATCCTCACAGCTGACAGAGGTTCATTTATTAATGTCAACCTCTCAGTTGACAGAGGTTCATTTATCAAAGTCATCTGACAGCTGGATCCAAGGGCAAATCAAGATCTATAGTTCTGTGAAATCCACAGCCCCACTGGGTGTCAATTATATTAGTGTTTATACATGGATCTAATTGATTTAGCACCATACAGAGTAGAACTGTAATAATGTTAGATAGATTATATTAGAGGAAGAGAGGGAGGAGAGGGAGAGAGAGAGGAGGAGAGAGGGAGGAGAGAGGAGGAGAGAGGGAGAGAGAGAGGAGGAGAGAGGGAGAGAGAGAGGAGAGAGAGGGAGAGAGAGAGGAGGAGAGAGGGAGAGAGAGAGGAGGAGAGAGGGAGAGAGAGAGAAGGAGAGAAGGGGAGAGAGAGAGAGGAGAGAGGGAGAGAGAGAGGAGGAGAGAGGGAGAGAGAGAGGAGGAGAGAGGGAGAGAGAAGGGGAGAGAGAGGAGGGAAGAGAGAGGAGAGAAGGAGAGAAAGAGAGAAGGAGAGAAGGGAGAGAGAGAGGAGATAGGGGAGAAAGAGGAGAGAAGGGGAGAGAAAGAGGAGAGAAGGGGAGAGAAAGAGGAGAGAGAGAGAGAGCGAGAAGGGGAGAAAGTGGAGAGAAAGGGAGAGAAGGGGAGAGAGAGGAGGGAAGTGGAGAGAGAGGAGAGAAGGAGAGAAAGAGAGGAGGAGAGAAGGGGAGAGAGAGGAGAGAAGGAGAGAAAGAGAGGAGGAGAGAAGGGGAGATAGGAGAGAAGGGGAGAAAGAGGAGAGAATGGGAGAGAAAGAGGAGAGAAGTGGAGAGAAAGAGGAGAGGAGAGAAGGGGAGAGACAGAGGTGAGAAGGGGAGAAAGTGGAGAGAAAGGGGAGAGAAAGAGGAGAGAAGGGGAGAGAGAGGAGGGAAGGGGAGAGAGAGGAGAGAAGGAGAGAAAGAGAGGAGGAGAGAAGGGAGAGAGAGGAGAGAAGGCGAGAAAGAGAGGAGGAGAGAAGGGGAGATAGGAGAGAAGGGGAGAAAGAGGAGAGAATGGGAGAGAAAGAGGAGAGAAGTGGAGAGGAGAGAAGGGGAGAAAGTGGAGAGAAAGGGGAGAGAAAGAGGAGAGAAGGGGAGAGAGAGGAGGGAAGGGGAGAGAGAGGAGAGAAAGAGAGGAGGAGAGAAGGGGAGAGAGAGGAGATAGGAGAGAAGGGGAGAAAGAGGAGAGAATGGGAGAGAAAGAGGAGAGAAGGGGAGAGAAAGAGGAGAGAAGGGGAGAAAGAGGAGAGAAGGGGAAAGAGGAGAGAAGGGGAGAAAGTGGAGAGAAAGGAGAGAAAGGGGAGAGAAAGGAGAGAAAGGGGAGAGAGGAAAGAAGGGGAGAGAGTGGAAAGAAGGGGAGAGAGGGAAAGAAGGGGAGAGAGAGGGAGAAGGGGAGAGAGGGAGGAGAGAAGGGGAGAAAGGGGAGAAAGAGAGCAGGGGAGAAAGAGAGCAGGGGAGAAAGAGAGAAGGGGAGAAAGAGAGAAGGGGAGCAAGAGAGAAAAGGGGAGCAAGAGAGAGAAGGGGAGCAAGAGAGAGAAGGGGAGAAAGAGAGAGAAGGGGAGCAAGAGAGAAGGGGAGCAAGAGAGAGAAGGGGAGCAAGAGAGAGAAGGGGAGCAAGAGAGAGAAGGGGAGAAAGAGAGAGAAGGGGAGAAAGAGAGAAGGGGAGCAAGAGAGGGAAGGGGAGCAAGAGAGAGAAGGGGAGAAAGAGATAGAAGGGGAGAAAGAGAGAAGGGGAGAAAGAGAGAAGGGGAGCAAGAGAGGGAAGGGGAGAAAGAGAGAAGGGAGCAAGAGAGAGAAGGGGAGCAAGAGAGAGAAGGGGAGAAAGAGAGAAGGGGAGCAAGAGAGAGAAGGGGAGAAAGAGAGAAGGGGAGCAAGAGAGAAGGGGAGCAAGAGAGGGAAGGGGAGAGAGAGGAGAGAAAGAGAGGAGGAGAATAGGGGAGAGAGAGGAGATAGGAGAGAAGGGGAGAAAGAGGAGAGAATGGGAGAGAAAGAGGAGAGAAGGGGAGAAAGAGGAGAGAAGGGGAGAGAGAGGAGAGAAGGGGAGAAAGTGGAGAGAAAGGGGAGAAAGGGGAGAGAAAGGAGAGAAAGGGCAGAGAGGAAAGAAGGGGAGAGAGAGGGAGAAGGGGAGAGAGGGGAGGAGAGAAGGGGAGAGAGTGGAAAGAAGGGGAGAGAGTGGAAAGAAGGGGAGAGAGAGGGAGAAGGGGAGAGAGGGGAGGAGAGAAGGGGAGAAAGGGGAGAAAGAGAGAGAAGGGGAGAAAGAGAGCAGGGGAGAAAGAGAGAAGGGGAGAAAGAGAGAAGGGGAGCAAGAGAGAGAAGGGGAGAAAGAGAGAAGGGGAGCAAGAGAGAGAAGGGGAGCAAGAGAGAGAAGGGGAGAAAGAGAGAAGGGGAGCAAGAGAGAGAAGGGGAGCAAGAGAGAGAAGGGGAGAAAGAGAGAGAAGGGGAGAAAGAGAGAAGGGGAGCAAGAGAGAGAAGGGGAGCAAGAGAGGGAAGGGGAGCAAGAGAGAGAAGGGGAGAAAGAGAGAAGGGGAGAAAGAGAGAAGGGGAGCAAGAGAGAAAGGGGAGCAAGAGAGAAGGGGAGCAAGAGAGGGAAGGGGAGAAAGAGAGAAGGGGAGCAAGAGAGAAGGGGAGAAAGAGAGAAGGGGAGCAAGAGAGAGAAGGGGAGAAAGAGAGAAGGGGAGCAAGAGAGAGAAGGGGAGCAAGAGAGAGAAGGGGCGAAAGAGAAAGAAGGGGAGAAAGAGAGAAGGGGAGCAAGAGAGAAGGGGAGCAAGAGAGGGAAGGGGAGCAAGAGAGAGAAGGGGAGAAAGAGAGAGAAGGGGAGCAAGAGAGAAGGGGAGCAAGAGAGAGAAAGGGGAGCAAGAGAGAGAAAGGGAGAAAGAGATAGAAGGGGAGAAAGAGAGAAGGGGAGCAAGAGAGAAGGGGAGCAAGAGAGAGAAGGGGAGAAAGAGAGAAGGGGAGCAAGAGAGAAGGGGAGAAAGAGAGAATGGGAGCAAGAGAGAAGGGGAGCAAGAGAGAAGGGGAGCAAGAGAGAGAAGGGGAGAAAGAGAGAAGGGGAGCAAGAGAGAAGGGGAGCAAGAGAGAGAAGGGGAGAAAGAGAGAAGGGGAGCAAGAGAGAGAAGGGGAGAAAGGGATAGAAAGGGGAAAGAAGGTGAGAGAGAGGAGAGAAAGAGGAGAAAAGGGCTACACACTGATATTCATTAGACATGATGAGAGATCTGAGTATGAGAAAACATGCTCATACTCCCAATATTTAGAGGGGCTGAGAGGCTGAAATAACATTTTGGCAATAGAATATAACAGTATAACAGTCTGTCTGTTGTATCGTATAAGTATATAACGATACTATTTTTGTATACGGGTATCATATTATTGTATCAAGTTGATGATCAGTTGATGGTGAATACCAGACTCTCTGTCTAACCTGATGCCAGACTAACTCATGACTGAGGACACAGAACAGAAGGTGAAGGAACTGAAGCCTTTGTCACGACAATAAACCAACCAATGGGGGCAGGAGGAGCAAAAAACAAAAAACAACACAATAGCCAATCAGTGTTGATTACCTCCATGTCACCAACCTTTGTGGTGAAAGCTTTACACAACACACCTTCCACATGACATGGCAATTATTTATTACATGACAATTAGGAAGAATGGTGCCGAAGAAGATGGCTGCTGCTTTACGATCCTGTAACCAATTGTGTATGTTTTTTCACGTTATGTGTAAGTTATTTTGTACATATTGTTTCTGCCACTGTGTCTTATGACACACACACACAAACACAAACACAAACACAAACACACACACACACACAGTCAGAGAAAAATCTCCCATGTCACAGGAGACTCACAGGGAGCCAATAAATACTACTACAGTCCTTGCTCTCTGGGCAGTACTGACAACAGACAGTACTAGCAACATGGCTCTCCACCTCTATTGGCAATAGCACTATTTGAAAAGGTTAACGGTCTCTGACTTCTACTCAGCAGAACTGTGTAACACCAGCATCCCTTGAGCTTGTCTATCTCTGCAGGGACGACACACTGCTGAGGCAGGCTGCTGAGGGACCGCAGTAGGACGAATCTGATTTAGGAATCATCTCAGTCTCAGCGCTGAGATTATTATACTGATAACTGTGTAAAGCAAGCTTGACCTTGTACATTACATAATAATGCAATTTAAAAACACAAACTAAGTGTGCAGCATAACTACATTAGAATTTGCAGTACAAAAGTGGAATGGTTATTCCCTTATAATAACACAAAACATTATTATACTGTATCACTATGGTTATTACTCTCTATGTCCTCGTGTCAATAGCAAATAACATATTTACATATTAATTTATGTTCTGTTGTGTGTGTGTGTACAGTATGTGTGTGTACAATATGTGTGTGTGTGTGTATGTGTGTGTGTGTGTGTGTGTGTGTGTGTGTGTGTGTGTGTGTGTGTGTGTGTGTGTGTGTGTGTGTGTGTGTGTGTGTGTGTGTGTGTGTGATTGCTTGCATGTGTGTCCAGCTGCATGTCCATGGGTGTGTAGGCATCAATCAAATGCTATGCAGACTGTGATATTAGGCTGATTAGAGTGCAGGTCCATTCACTAATGAGTTTGATAACTCAGAGGCAGGTAGCACCATAACATGAGATTACTGTTGACATGCTGTTTACTGTGCTAATTATAGCCTTCTAGTATACTGATAGGCCTCTGTGACTGACAGGATAATACTGCCATTATGTTTACCCAACACCTCATTCATCATAACTAGAGAGATTTGAAAACCAAGAAACGCAACATATGATCACTTCCTGTAACGTGCCCAAAGTCAGTTAAGCAGACTAGACCATGATTTGTCTGTATTGTTGTCAACGAGGAGAGTGACAAATTATTCCCTAATTAATAGTTTTGATTACAATCTGACTCATATTACACATGAGAGTAAATTGCTGTTCATGTTCATACAATAATAACCATGATAATCATATTTAATTTGTAAAGCGCATTTCTGATATGGTCTCTTGAATTATTTCACGTGGTCAAACATTCATATTTCAAGCGACAATATTTACAACCCTATTGTCCCGTCTGAACAGGGGCTGATTTCATTATAATTTAACGTTCCTGAACAATCAGTAAGATTAATTGATAAATTATAGACTTCCTGTTAGAAAGGAAAACCAGCAGTACTTTGGTTCCAAAGGGACTCAAACTGTGCAGAAATTATACAGAACTTTGTAACTGTAATTGTGTGTATAATTATACATTTACTGTAGATTACCTCAGCTCACCAGCAATACCAATTTATATTTATAGTGCAATTGTGTATAATTATACAGAACTTTGTAACTGTCATTTTGTGTATAATTATACGTTTAGATTGCTGCAGCTCGCCAGCATTAATGTTGTTCAATAAAGCTTTCAGTTTACCCATAGCTAGCTTATTACGTAAAGTCATACATATTTATTATCTATGGGAACATTCAGGTGGACTATAAGGCCAGTACAGCATGGAAGGAAAGCATTATGCCAGGTAGAAGTAGGGAGTCTTGGCTTGTGCGATCCTATCTCCTGTTTCTGTAGCATGAGGCAGCTTAATGGACAAGTCCACCCCCTGGACAGGACACTAGTCTATGATGAGGCCATGTAGAGGCCATGGAGAGAACATGGAAAGGCCATGGAGACAGAGTTCTCATCTATATTATTCGTAGCCGTCTATTTACCACCACAGACCGATGCTGGTACTAAGACCGCACTCAATGAGCTGTGTAAGGCCATAAGCAAACAAGAAAATGCTCATCCATAGGCGGCACTCCTAGTGGCCAGGGACTTTAATGCAGGGAAACTTAAATCCGTTTTTACCTCATTTCTACCAACATGTCACATGTGCAACCAGAGGTAAAAAAAACTCTAAACCACCTTTACTCCGCACATAGGGATGTATACTAAGCTCTCCTCCGCCCTCCATTTGGCAAATCTGACCATAATGCTATCCTCCTGATTCCTGCTAACAAGCAAAAACTAAAGCAGGAAGTACCAATGACTCGCTCAATACAGTAGTGGTCAGATGACGTGGATGCTACGCTACAGGATTGTTTTGCTAGTACAGACTGGAATATGTTCTGGGATTAATCCAATGGCAATGAGGAGTATACCACCTCAGTCATCGGCTTCAACAATAAGTGCATTGAAAACGTCATCCCCACAGTGACTGTACGTACATATACCAACCAGAAGACATGGATTACAGGCAACATCCACGCTGAGCTAAAGGCTAGAGCTTCCATTTTCAAGGAGAGGGACACTAATCCGGACGCTTATTTGAAATCCTGCTACGCGTCAATACAGGATTAAGATTGAATCCTACTACACCGGCTCTGACGGTTATAAAAATTGTCAAAGACTCCAGTCACCCAAGGCATAGACTTTTCTCTCTGCTACCACAGGGCAAGCAGTACTGGAGCACCAAGTCTAGGACCAAAAGGCTTCTTAACAGCTTCTACCCCCAAGCCATTAGAATGCTGAACAATTAATCAAATGGCCACCCGGACTATTTACATTGACACCCCCCTTTTGTTTTTACACTGCTGCTACTCACTGTTTATTATCTATACATAGTCACTTTACCCCTACCTACATGAACAAATCACCTGACAAACCTGTAACCCCGCACATTGACTCGGTACCGGTACCCCCTGTATACAGTCGTGGCCAAAAGTTTTGAGAATGACACAAATATTAATTTCCACAAAGTTTGCTGCTTCAGTGTCTTTAGATATTTTTGTCAAATATTACTATGGAATACTGAAGTATAATTACAAGCATTTCATAAGTGTCAAGGGCTTTTATAGACAATTACATGAAGTTGATGCAAAGAGTCAATATTTGCAGTGTTGACCCTTCTTTTTTAAGACCTGCAATCCGCCCTGGCATGCTGTCAATTAACTTCTGGGCCACATCCTGACTGATGGCAGCCCATTCTTGCATAATCAATGCTTGGAGTTTGTCAGAATTTGTGGGGTTTTGTTTGTCCACCCCCTCTTGAGGATTGACCACAAGATCTCAATGGGATTAAGGTCTGGGGAGTTTCCTGGCCATGGACCCAAAATATTGATGTTTTGTTCCCCGAACCACTTAGTTATCACTTTTGCCTTATGGCAAGGTGCTCCATCATGCTGGAAAAGGCATTGTTCGTCACCAAACTATTCCTGGATGGTTGGGAGAAGTTGCTTTTGGAGGATGTGTTGGTACCATTCTTTATTCATGGCTTTGTTCTTAGGCAAAATTGTTAGTGAGGCCACTCCCTTCGCTGAGAAGCAACTCCACACATGAATGGTCTCAGGATGCTTTACTGTTGGCATGACACAGGACTGATGGTAGCGCTCACCTTGTCTTCTACGGACAAGCTTGTTTCCGGATGCCCCAAACAATCGGAAAGGGGATTCATCAGAGAAAATGACTTTACCCCAGTCCTCAGCAGTCCAATCCCTGTACCTTCTGCAGAATATCAGTCTGTCCCTTCTGCAGAATATCAGTCTGTCCCTGATGTTTTTCCTGGAGAGAAGTGGCTTCTTTGCTGCCCTTATTGACACCAGGCCATCCTCCAAAAGTCTTTGCCTCACTGTGCGTGCAGATGCACTCACACCTACCTGCTGCCATTCCTGAACAAGCTCTGTACTGGTGGTGCCCCGATCCCGCAACTGAATCAACTTTAGGAGACGGTCCTGGCGCTTGCTGGACTTTCTTGGGCACCTTGAAGCCTTCTTCACAACAATTGAACCGCTCTCCTTGAAGTTCTTGATGATCCAATAAATTATTGATTTAGGTGCAATCTTACTGGCTGCAATATCCTTGCCTGTGAAGCCCTTTTTGTGCAAAGCAATGATGATGGCACGTGTTTCCTTGCAGGCAACCATGGTTGACAGAAGAAGAGCAATGATTCCAAGCACCACCCTCCTTTTGAAGCTTCCAGTCTGTTATTCGAACTCAATCAGCATGACAGAGTGATCTCCAGCCTTGTCCTCGTCAACACTCACACCTGTGTTAACGAGAGAATCACTGACATGATGTCAGCTGGTCCTTTTGTGGCAGGGCTGAAATGCAGTGAAAATGTTATTGGGGGATTCAGTTCATTTGCATGGCAAATAGGGACATTGCAATTAATTGCAATTCATCTGATCACTCTTCATAACATTCTGGAGTATATGCAAATTGCCATCATACAAACTGAGGCAGCAGACTTTGTGAAAATGTATATTTGTGTCATTCTCAAAACTTTTGGCCACGTCTGTATAGCCTCATTATTGTTATTTTATTGTGTTTTATATTTTATTTGGTAAATCATTTCGTAACTCTTTCTTGAACTGCATTCTTGGTTAAGGGCTTGTAAGTAAGCATTTCACGGTAAGGTCTACACCTGTTGTATTCGGCCCATGTGACAAATAAAGTTTGATTTAATTTGAGAGGCCATGGAGAGGCCATGGAGAAGCCATGGGGAGAACATGGAGAAACCATAGAGAGGCCATAGAGAAGCCATGGAGAGAACATGGAGAATCCATAGAGAGGCCATGGAGAGGCCATGGAGAGGCCATGGAGAGGCCATAGAGAGGCCATGGAGATGCCATAGAGAGGCCATGGAGAGGCCATAGAGAGGCCATAGAGAGGCCATAGAGAGGCCATGGAGAGGCCATGGAGAGGCCATAGAGAGGCCATGGAGAGACCACAGCGAGGACATGTAGAGACCATGGAAAGGCCATGGAGAGGCCATGGAGAGGCCATAGAGAGGCCATAAAGAGGCCATAGAGAGGCCATGGTGAGGCCACAGCGAGGACATGTAGAGACCATGGAAATGCCATGGAGAGGCCATGGAGAGGCCATAAAGAGGCCATAGAGAGACCATGGAAAGGCCATGGAGAGGCCATGGAGGCCATAGAGAGGCCATAGAGAGGCCATAGAGAAGCCATAGAGAGACCACAGCGAGGACATGTAGAGACCATGGAAAGGCCATGGAGAGACCACAGCAAGGACATGTAGAGACTATGGAAAGGCCATGGAGAGGCCATGGAGAGGCCATGGAGAGGCCATAGAGAGGCCATAAAGCGGCCATAGAGAGGCCATGGAGAGACCACAGCGAGGACATGTAGAGACCATGGAAAGGCCATGGAGAGGCCATGGAGAGGCCATAGAGAGGCCATAGAGAGGCCATGGAGAGACCATAGAGAGGCCATGGAGAGACCACAGCGAGGACATGTAGAGACCATGGAAAGGCCATGGAGAGGCCATGGAGAGGCCATAGAGAGGCCATGGAGAGACCACAGCGAGGACATGTAGAGACCATGGAAAGGCCATGGAGAGGCCATGGAGAGACCACAGCGAGGACATGTAGAGTCCATGGAAAGGCCATGGAGAGGCCATGGAAAGGCCATGGAGAGACCATGGAGAGGCCATAGAGAGGCCATGGGCCATGGAGAGGACCATAGAGAGGGCCATAGAGAGGCCATGGAGAGACCATGGAGAGGCCATAGAGAGGCCATGGAGAGACCACAGCGAGGACATGTAGAGACCATGGAAAGGCCATGGAGAGGCCATGGAAAGGCCATGGAGAGGCCATGGAGAGACCACAGCGAGTACATGTAGAGATCATGGGAGGGGAGAGTGAAAGGAAAAGATGTGGAGGGGGAAGAAGAGAAAGACTAAATACAGAGAGAGCGAGAAAGTGTGAAAGGTAAAGACAGAAGAGAAGGAGAATTTAGCAGAAGGAGAAAAAGCAAAGAGAGAGAGAGAGGACGAGAGACAGATAGGGAGAAAAACGAGAAATAGGAGAGAATAGGAGAGTGAGGAGGAGGGGAGAGATTTGATCGGGAGAAAAGGAGTAAAGGTGTTAGAGAAAGGTGTTAGAGAAAGGGAAAAGAGAGAGACAGAGAGAGAAAGAGAGATGACAACCTAATCTCCATAGAGGGAAGAAGACATTAGATCTCCTGTGGGGCATGAAATTACCCTGTAATAGTCCTTTCAGTTCATATTCAAATATACACTCATACATACTGATAACCACAGCACTGTACAGGGGTTGCACTGCACGCCTTTACCCAACAGTTCTATCAAATTATACTGGAGGAGATGGGAGGGGGAATGAGGAAGAGGGAGAGAAAGATGGAGGGAGGGTATATCAGCCAAGAAAGTATATCAGCCGAGATTCCTATAAAGTACAGTGTACAACCTGTATCACTTACATAAATAGATTTCGAACCCTTCTTGAAGATTTCAGACTTCTTGTTAATATTCCCCAACAGTCTATATATTTCCCATCTCGGTATGTATATGAGATCCAGTCTGCGTTGATGTGCTCACATCTCATCATGTATTCCCTGTGTGATTCAGCACATTACATCATGATAAGACTTATAGCCTGCAAATGCCTTTACGCAACATACAGGGGTGGCAGGTAGCCTAGTGTTTAGAGCATTGGGCCAGTAACCGAAAGCTTCCTAGAACGAATCCTCGAGCTGACAAGGTAAACATCTATCATTCTGCCCCTGAACAAGGCAGTTAACCCACTGTTCCTAGGCCGTCATTGTAAATAAGAATTTGTTCTTAACTAACTTCCCGAGTTAAATGAACTCATATCTCACTATACGGCCAACATCCGTATAAACGTTTCTATTTTAATCTGCCAAACTACACTGAACAAAAAATATAAACGCAACAAGTAAAGTGTTGGTCACATGTTTCATGAGCTGAAAGAAAAGATCCCAGTTCCATACTCACAAGAAGCTTATATCTATCATATTGTGTGCATACATGTGTTTACATCCCTGTTGGTGAGCATTTCTCCTTCGCCAAGATAATCCATCCACCTGACAGGTGTGGAATATCAGGAAGCTGATTAAACAGCATGATCATTACACAGGTGCATCTTGTGCGGGGGACAATAAAAGGCCACTCCAAAATGTCACACAACACAATGCCACAGATGTCTCAAGTTTTGAGGGAGAGTGCAATTGGCATGCTGAGAGAGAGAGAGAAACTCCCCAGTGAACTGGTTCAGAGAGAGAGAGAGAGAAACTCCCCAGTGAACTGGTTCAGAGAGAGAGAGAGAGAGAAACTCCCCAATGACCTGGTTCAGAGAGAGAGAGAGAGAAACTCCCCAATGACCTGGTTCAGAGAGAGAGAGAGAGAAACTCCCCAGTGAACTGGTTCAGAGAGAGAGAGAGAGAGAGAGAGAGGAAACTCCCCAATGATCTGGTTCAGAGAGAGAGAGAAATTCACCAGTGAACTGGTTCAGAGAGAGAGAGAGAGAGAGAGAAACTCCCCAGTGACCTGGTTCAGAGAGAGAGAGAGAGAAACTCCCCAGTGACCTGGTTCAGAGAGAGAGAGAGAAACTCCCCAATGACCTGGTTCAGAGAGAGAGAGAGAGAGAAAACTCCCCAGTGACCTGGTTCAGAGAGAGAGAGAGAGAAACTCCGCAGTGACCTGGTTCAGAGTGAGAGAGAGAAACTCCCCAGTGACCTGGTTCAGAGAGAGAGAAACTCCATAGTGACCTGGTTCAGAGAGAGAGAAACTCCATAGTGACCTGGTTCAGAGAGAGAGAGAAACTCCCAGTGACCTGGTTCAGAGAGAGAGAGAGAGAACTCCAGTGACCTGGTTCAGAGTGAGGTTCAGAGAGAGAAAAACTCCAGTGACCTGGTTCAGAGAGAGAGAGACCTGGTTCAAACTCCAGTGACCTGGTTCAGAGAGAGAGAAACTCCGCAGTGACCTGGTTCAGAGTGAGAGAGAAAACTCCCCAGTGACCTGGTTCAGAGAGAGAGAAACTCCATAGTGACCTGGTTCAGAGAGAGAGAAACTCCATGAGTGACCTGGTTCAGAGAGAGAGAGAAACTCCCCAGTGACCTGGTTCAGAGAGAGAGAGAGAAAACTCCAGTGACCTGGTTCAGAGAGAGAGAGAGAAACTCCAGTGACCTGGTTCAGAGAGAGAGAGAGAAACTCCAGTGACCTGGTTCAGAGAGAGAGAGAAACTCCCCAGTGACCTGGTTCAGATACAGAGAGAAACTCCATAGTGACCTGGTTCAGAGAGAGAGAGAAACTCCACAGTGACCTGGTTCAGAGAGAGAGAGAAACTCCACAGTGACCTGGTTCAGAGAGAGAGAGAGAGAGAAACTCCAGTGACCTGGTTCAGAGAGAGAGAGAGAAACTCCAGTGACCTGGTTCAGAGAGCCATGCCCTGGTTGGGAAGGATATGTATAGTCCCCTCCAGACTGCAGTAGAAACACACAGTGTCCTCACACATCCATCCAGCTCACCCACATACAGTATATACACTGGTACAAGCTTCATTTTTACCAATCACACACACGCACGCACGCACACATGCAGGTGTACACACACACACACACACACACACACATGCAGGTGTACACACACACACACGCAGGTGTACACACACACACACACACACAGGTGTACACACACATGCAATTCTAGCTTTCTGACTAGCTCCAGTATTCTGTGCCTGTCTGAGGGATAGGTGGGGACAGTTAGCCACCAAATGGAAACTCAAGATACAGTAAAGTAGCCAATGATTTACTGTAGTTGTACTATAAACTGAATCATACAAAAAATGGCGTCATCGTCGTCGTCATCAACATCCTGGTCGTCATCATCACTCAGTAGCCATGGTAAGGTACTTGACTGTAGCGAGAGATAAATTCAATCTGTCTCTGTTGTTATTGACTGCCCATTCTCACGTATACAGGTTTGTTTGTTAGGATTGTCAGCCATGGTGACACGCATTACTGGAAGTCTGCTCTTACCCTACACTGATTTCACTGAGGAGGAGAGCTTTTCTCATGGCACACGCACAAGTGAACACACACACACACACACACACACACACACACACACACACACACACACACACACACACACACACACACACACACACACACACACACACACACAAACACACAAACACACACACAAACACACACACAAACACACACAGAGTCAGAGTAAGGAGAGACATTGGCCAGCAACCAACTCAGCCCCCTCACTACCTTTCCAATCTACTGCACAATAAATCACCTATATCATAGACTGCTTATAATCTTTGTAAATACAATTAATAACCTCATATCTGGATAGTGTATCAGGGTGTTGAAACAGTGAGAAATGTGAGAGTTTTCTGAAGGCAGTAGACACAGTTTATGCATTAGAGAGACAGTATGGAGCCTGGCAGGAAGACCCGAGGGCCTCTGTGGCCGCTCAAGTGCATTACAGTTAAACACAGTACGACACAGACACCTAATGAAACCTCTGAAGCTGTGCCTGGAGTGTGTGTGTGTGTGTGAGTGTATGCTTTCGTCATACTGTGTCTTCAGATCAGTAAATATGAAGGAGCGGAGAGATGTCAGACTATTTAGAATGTCCCCCACTGTCACAGAGCCAGAATACAGTGGCCTTCAAGGACCAAAATAATACAGTCCACCCCTGGACTAGAAGCTCAGCCTAAACCAACCACAACAAGGAGTATTGAAGCTCAGACCTCTAAATCACACTCAACAGATCAAAACTCCTGTTTGTAGAACACTTAACACACGACAGGCTGATAGAAGGATACAATAATCACAGTGGACTAACATTTTTTGGATCTGAAATTAATGGACTGCTAAATGTAGCTTAGCTAGCTACAACGGGGTAACATATACCCTGGCAGATTGATGAGGTTAATTAGCAAAGATTAGTGCAACGCTAACATGTCTCAGCCCAGCTAGAGAAACAAACTGTTTTTTTTTTTAAGGGCCGTGTTGTGTTTTCATTTCCCTAGCAGGCTACGCTTATTAGCGTTGCCGCGGATAAAAGCTAAAACCGTTTTGGAGGGAAAGAATAGAGCAGAGCAGAGGGACGTGTTCAAAGGCTGTGTGTTTGGAGACCCGAGGTGGAAAAGTCTCACCGTCGTGTTGGGGTGTGTGCATCGTTCATGGATCTGATATGATGAGCTAATAAAAGGAGTTCAGTCACAGATTCTAGTACACACCAAAGATCAAGTGGTCACAACTTTATAATTTCCTAGTTAAATATAAATAATTATCTCATACAGTATACAGTACCAGTTTGGACACCTACTCATTCAAGTGTTTTTCTTTATTTTCACTATTTTCTACATTGTAGAATAATAGTGAAGACATAAAAACTATGTAGTAACCTATATGGAATCATGTAGTAACCAAAAAAGTGTTAAACAAATCAAAATACATGTTATATTTTATATTCTTTAAAGTAGCCATCCTTTGTGTACCAAGAGTGTGCAAAGCTGTCATCAATGCAAAGGGTGGCTACTTTGAAGAATCTCAAATATAACATATATTTTGATTTGTTTAACACTTTGGGTTACTAGATGATTCCATGTGTTATTTCATAGTTTGTATGAACTATTATTCTATAATGTAGAAAATAGTCAAAATAAAGAAAAACCTTGGAATGAGTAGGTCCAAACTTTTGACTTGTACTGTGTGTGTGTGTATATATATATATACTGTATATCATAAATAACTTTGACTTCAACTGTTGACTGCAGAGGCATGAAAGAGGCCCAGTTGGCCAGTGATGACGACATCATTACTGGACAGCAGATGGTGGCCCTCTGACCTTGACAGACCCTAACCCACTGACCCACTGCAGCTCCACTGATACAGACACAAATCAAACAAAGTCTAGTTGTATTTGTCATATGTGCCGAATACAACAGGCACCTTACAGTGAAATGCTTACTTACAAGCCCTTAACCAACAATGCCGTTAAGAAAATTATTTACTAAATAAAACTAAAGTAAAAAATAAAAGAGCTACAATAAAATAACAATAATGAGGCTATATACAGGGGGTACCAGTACCGAGTCAATGTGCGGGGGTACAGGTTAGACAAGGTAATTGAGGTAATATGTACATGTAGGTAGAGGTAAAGTGACTATGCGTAGATAATAGATAATAAACAGCCATTTTTAGGGCCTACCTCTGACACCGCCTGGTATAGAGGTGCTGGATGGCAGGAAGCTTGGCCCTAGTAATGTACTGGGCCCTACGCACTGACCTCTGTAGCGCCTTGCGGTTGAAGGCCAAGCAGTTGCCATACCAGACGATGATGTAACCAGTCATGCTTTTGATGGTGCAGCTGTAAATCCTTTTTGACAATCTGAGGACCCATGCCAAATCTTGGCACCACACTTCCAGGTCTCTGACCTCCTCCCTATAGGCGGTCTCGTCGTTGTCGGCACTTAATGATGTATTGGAGGCGTGCATGGCCACACAGCCATGGGTGAACAGGGTGTACAGGAGGGGACGAAGCAAGCACCCCTGAGGGGCCCCGTGTTGAGGATCAGCATGGCAGATGTGTTACCACCTGGGGGCGGCCCGTCAGGAAATCCAGGATCTAGTTGCAGAGGGAGGTGTTTAGTTCCAGGGTCATTAGCTTAGTGGTGAGCTTTGAGGGCATTATGGTGCTGAGCTGTAGTCAATGAGCAGCATTCTCACAAAGGTGCTCCTTTTTTCCAGGTGAGAAAGGGCAGTGTTGAGTGCTATGGAGATTGCGCTATCTGTGGATCTGTTAGGGCGGTATGTAAATTGGACTGGGCCTAGGGTTTCTGGGATAATGGTGTTGATGTGAGCCATGACCAGCCTTTAAGCACTTCATGGCTACAGATGTGAGTGCTACGGGTCAGTAGTCATTTAGGCAGGTTACCTTGGTGTTCTTGGTCACAGGGACTATGGTGGTCTGCTTGAAACATGTTGGTATTACAGACTCGGCCAGGGACAGTTTGAAAATGTCAATGAAGACCCTTGCCAGTTGGTCAGCGCATGCTCGGAGTACACGTCCTGGTAATCCGTCTGATCCTGCGGTCTTGTGAATGTTGACCTGTTTAAAGGTCTTACTTACATCGGCTACGGCGAGCATGATCACACAGTCGTCCGGAACAGCAGGTGCTCTTATGCAATCTTCAGTGTTGCTTGCCTTGAAGTGCGCATAGAAGTAACTTAGCTCGTCTGGTACAGAGACAGATGTGCGTAAACACACACATACACACTGGGATGATACAAGAATTCAAGGGCATCAGAGAATGGCAGGGCTATAGCTACTGTTTATAATGCAGGGTCAGCGCCACTTAAAGGGGCAATCCGCAGTTGAAACAATAACAAAGCGTACTCCCGCCATTGTTTCAGTGATAAGCTGAGGGATGGGTCTGGGGAAATGTAACCACTCTCAGATTCATAGACTGAGCTATGGATGCAAGGATTGACCCTCCATGATATCACAATTACAGTTATAACCATGTTGAGGCTGTAGAGTGTTTGTTTACATTTACTATGGGTTATGATGGGGTACGACAGATAAACTAAGCTAATGAAGCCAATGAGGCACTTACAAGTTATATTCCTCAAGAATCAATGAGATCATCATATCTAAGTTCAAAAATGGATGTAGCAACAGCATATTGACCCTTTAAAAAGTAGCACTTTATCCACTGAAGGCCATACATTTCTGAAAATGCTCCCTACTGAATCAATCCATGGTTTGTGACATCACTGTGAGATGCAAAGAAAACTAAATCCTTCCACATCATTATCATTAACAATTAACTTTTCCTAATGCTATAATTGGGTGGACATTTTAAATAACAAACAGAGGAAGAGTTGTTGTCCATGAATAACATACTGGCCAACTGAGAATGAGGAGAGAGGAGCAGGTCAACTGCCACATACTGCCAGACAAGACTAAAGGAAAGTGTGTGTGTCTGTGTGTGTGTCTGTGTCTGTGTCTGCGTGTGTGCTCCTGTGCCCGGGGGATATTGGTTGAGGTCCAGACTAGTCCACTAATTGAGCCTGGTAATGGGGTCCACAGGGAGACATAGTGTGGTAGAGAGACTGTAATTAACTGAGCCTGACTCCCAAATGACACCCTATTCCCTATATAGTGCACTAGTTTTGACTATAGCACTATGGTCCTTGGTCAAAAACAGTGCACTATATAGAGAATGGGTTGCCATTTGTGACTCATCCTGGTACTGCGTTGGCCATCACTCTCCTTACATGAGGTGGAATTGGAGACCGAGGGGAACATGCTACTAGGCTACTGAGAAGACAGACTTACATAAAGAATGTATTGGATACGAGAAAGGGAACATGGTTCTACACTGAAAGAAAATGTAAACGCAACATGTAAAGTGTTGGTCCCATGTTTCACAAGCTAAAATAAAATATCCCAGACATGTTCCATATGCACTGTCGTGATGTGACTTTCATTAATCTGATGACTGTTATGTATCAAATCAACTAACTATGTTTAATCGATTAAATCAATCAGGTAACAATTAACTCATTAGGATTTGGGGCACCATGGAAGAAGTTGTTTAATGACTTACCATCTCCCGAATTAAACTCTAGATGATATAAGATATATCAAATAAGTAATTTATTAATCAATACCTTATATCAGTCTCATAATTCTGAAGATCGCATACTCCTTGCATCTGCACAAAACTCAGCTTTACTGATCATTCCGTACCACACCAATTCATTTAATTCTTTATTTACTAACTAACTAAATGATAACTCAGGATTCATACACAGTATAGGTTATTGATTAGAAACTTAATACGATGGAAACAGGTCCCTAGTGAACTAATGCCAACATGACTGCTTGTTTATCAAAAGAGGGAGGAGTAAAGAGGAACAAAGGGAGAAAGAAAGAGAGAAACTTCTACACTTGGAACTACGCTCACAGTAATCATAATACTTTGCCCCGAACCGCCACCCGTTTGGGGTAAAGAAATAATGAATGTATTTACGTCTTTGAATGTCGTTCTTCATCGTGTATCTCTGTTGGACCCAGGCCTTTGTGAAAAGGGTTCTGTTGGACCTTCTCCCAAGCTCAAGTGAAAGGTTCTGATTGTCCACAAGAGGTCACAATGTCCTTCTTCTTCGTTGTCCGTGGCTTCAATGCCTTGTCCTGTAGTCTTAAGCAGAACTAACAGGATAGTGTTTGCTTTCAGCCGTTCTGGAAGAGTGGTCCTCTGAAGACCGCTAAATCAGGCGTCTCGATGATCCCTAGTGGGGTGATGAGAGCAGTGTAGTCGACGATGCTTTGAAGAGAGTAACAGGATGGTCCTACTTAAATTCACCTTCTCAGATACAGTACTTAGAACAGATACTCAGCCGTAACATTGGTTGTTAGAGAGGCTACTTTGTCATCTTCACCTTAATTTTCAGGGTCGTAACCAATGGAGACCTAAGCTGCAGCTTGAGTCCTTCTGGTCTGATATGTTAATTATCAACTCATCTTTTATACACTCTGGCAAAAAGGTGGCGTTTCCATCATGCTGACACACTGTCTGAGCTCCCTCGGGCGTGGCTACTTACTGGGCAAAGTATCATCAAAACTATGATCTCGTTAGAAAACTAAAATCACATTCATATCTTAACAAGAATACTCTCATCATCCTTGAAATTCCTAACCAACATAAAGGAGGAGAACCGGACTTATACAGTGTGTATACAGTTCGAGTTACAATAATCTCATTCTAACATTTTTGCACAATGTTTAATGACATCACAAAATAGACATTTGTTTTCCTTAGACCATCTCTCATCATTCCCCACATTTGGATGTTAAACATATTGTCCCAGTGTTCCCTTTTGGACGTTAAAGTTTTTGGGCGGCAAAATGACTCTGTAACAAAGAGATTCCAATCACCACTACTGAAGACCAAAAAAAAAAAGAGTCCTCTGCTGCATACAATTTACGACCGGGCGTGAGGTGTCATATAACTCCCACATCAATCCCTCCTCCCCTCTGCGGGTGAGAGTGGTCTGGTGGAAGTCAGATCCATTGTAAACCTGATCTCTGAGTCATGACAGCACAAAAAGCTTAATTTTGATGGCGGGAGGGAGGGGATATCAGCCGAGAAAGTATATCAGCCGAGATTCCTATAAAGTACAGTGTATAACCTGTATCACTTACATAAATAGATTTCAAACCCTTCTTGAAGATTTCAGACTTCTTGTTAATATTTCCCAATAATCTCATCTACACTGAACAAAAATATAAACGCAACATGTAAAGTGTTGGTCACATGTTTCATGAGCTGAAAGAAAAGATCCCAGTTCCATACACACAATAAGCTTATTTCTATCATATTGTGTGCATACATTTGTTTACATCCCTGTTGGTGAGCATTTCTCCTTCGCCAAGATAATCCATCCACCTGACAGGTGTGGCATATCAGGAAGCTGATTAAACAGCATGATCATTACACAGGTGCATCTTGTGCTGGGGACAATAAAAGGCACAAAACACAATGCCGCAGATGTCTCAAATTTTGAGGGAGTGTACAATTGGCATGCTGACTGCAGGAATGTCCACCAGAGCTATTTTTCTACCATAAATGTTCTACCATAAGCCGCCTCTAACGTCATTTTAGAGAACTTGGCAGTACGTCCAATCGGCCTCACAATCGCAGACCATGTGTATGGTATCGTATGGGTGAGCGGTTTGTTGTTGTGAACAGAGTGCCCCCCTGGTAGCGGTGGGGTTATGGTATGGGCAGGCATAAGCTACAGACAACGAACACAATTGCATTTTATCCATGGCAATTTGAATGCACAGAGATACCGTGATGAGAACCTGAGGCCCATTGTCGTGCCATTCTTCTACCACCATCACCTCATGTTTCAGCATGATAGTGTACGGTCCCATGTCAGATCTGTATACAATTGCTGGAAGCTGAAAATGTCCCAGGTCTTCCATGGTCTGCATACTCACCATACATGTCACCCGTTGAGCATGTTTGGGATGCTCGAGATCAAAGTGTATGACAGTGTGTTCCAGTTCCCACCAATGTCCAGCAACTCTGCATAGCCATTGAAGAGGAGTGGGACAACATTCCACAGGCCACAATCAACAGCCTGATCAACTCTATGCGAAGGAGATGTGTCACACTGCATGAGGCAAATGGTGGTGATACCAGATACTGACTGGTTTTCTGATCCATGCTCCAACCTTTTTATTAAGGTATCTGTGACCAACAGAAATCCATAGATTAGGGTTTAATGAATTTATTTAAATTGACTGATTTTTTATATGAACTGTAACTCAGTAAAATCGTTGAAATTGTTGCATGTTGCGTTTATATTTTTGTTCAGTATAAATAAACCAGAATAATTTGGAGACTTATTGGACAATGGATCTTTGCATGCGAGCAGACGTGCAGTGGCTAACAGTGTTGTGCAAGTATGGTAAGCATGGAATTCCCCTACAGGAATAATGCTTTGCACTCCCCTTATAGGGGATCTTCTGCTTTCTCCGCTCTCTCACCGCATTTCTGTGAGCATAACATGAGAACTTCCAGAATGACCACAGGGGATGTTTCTCATCACATACATTTACAGAATATCACAATGCCCATGTCGTAATCCTCAATCTTTCTCAGCGACACACCATTTCCTGCATATCAGATCAGTCTGTTATAAAACATAAAAACATGCCACAGACGCATTGCCCTTCTGGTGTGTGTGTGTCTGTGAGTGTGTGTAGAGTACATGTGTGTACATGTGTGTTTGTGTGCGTGTGTGTTATGTGTGCTGTGTGTGTACACTGAGCCAGGGCAGCAGGGGGCGGCACAGCAGGCTGGGTGAGATAATCCTACTGCTGTTCTGTCAGCTGCTCAGTAGAAGGCAACAGATTGACACAACACTGATCTAAGGTCAGATTTAGCATTGTTCATCCCAATAGTTCTGGTTACGGCTTGAGAGTTGTTTTGTAGCTCATGTAGGTAAGAAAAATGCAGGCAGAGCCATATTGACACTTAACAAAAATATAAACGCAACATGTAAAGTGTTGGTCCCATTTTTCATGAGCTGAAATAAAAGATCTCAGAAATGTTCAAAATGTACAAAAAGCATATTTCTCAAAAATATTGTGCACAAATTTGTTTACATCCCCGTTAGTGAACATTTCTCCTTTACCAAGATAATTCATATACCTGACAGGGGCATATCAGAAGCTGATTAAACAGCGTGATCATTACACAGGTGAACTCTAAAATGTGCAGTTTTGTCGCACAACACAATGCCACAGATGTCTCAAGATTTGACGGTGCGTGAAATTAGCACGCTGACTGCAGGGATGTCCACCAGAGCTGTTGCCAAATAATTGAATGTTAATTTCTCTACCATAAGCGACCTCCAACTTCATTTTAGAGAATTTGGCAGTACATCCAACCGGCCTCACAACCACAGACCACATGCTACCATGCCAGACCAGGACCTCTACATCCGGCTTCTTCACCTGCGGGATCGTCTGAGGAGAAGGAGGGGAGTATTTCCGAGGAAAATGTATGTCTGTAACAAAATCCTTTTGTGGGGAAAAACTCATTCTGATTGGCTGGGCCTAGCTCCCCAGTGGGTGGACCTGGCTCCCAAGTGGGATGGGCCTAAGCAGCGCGCTCTGGCTCTGAGCATCACAAGTTTGCACCCAGTACTGGTCAATCGTTTGAAAAATAATTGTGAGCTCAGAGGAAGGCCTATTAAAAAATCAACATTTTCAGAACCTTTTCAAACCTCCGAAATCGCTGTCTATTTCGAGTGATCAGGCCTCATCTGACACCAAACGGCCTCAATTATGCTGACAGCACAAATACAACAAAGCTTTACCACAGATAAGACAATGATACAGATATTTCACCAGATGTTTAAATGTGAAGCATCCGGTTGGCGTTTCCACTCACAACCAGATATGGCAGTGAGAGGAAGCCAAATGGCAAGCAGTGGGAGAAGATGGAACTAGATGGATTTTGGCCGACATTCTGATAATTTACTCATTGATGAAACATTTGATCTCAATACAGTTTTCTGTTCCAAAACTACAATCTGTTACAAACAGAGTTGACAAAGTTTTGTAGACTTTACCCTTATAGCCAAAGTTTTTTTTAATTGCATTGTTTAGGAGTGACAACAAAGCTTTTAAACAGTATCAATCAAAGCCTCTCATGTATTCCAGACATATTTTATCCTATTAAATCCAAAGTGTAACATATTTCCCCTTTCTCACAGTGAGTGAAGATAGTAATGTGTGCGTGTGCGTGTGTGTGTGTGTGTGTGGATCGGTCTGTCCTACTAATCAATAACCCTGGTCACTGTATCACCGTCTCTCCTTCTCTGTTGAAACACTCAAGTCTTCCCTTCTCTACCGCTTCTCTCGTCTATTTAAAGTGAAACTTGAAACTCATTCACTTACTGCTTATGTCTGCCAGTTAGGCTCTACACCCCTTGTAAAGCGGACGTATGTGCTTCATTTTAAGAAGTTATTTGGCCACTTTAGTTATCGAAACATATACTGTAGTGCGACTATGATTTGAAAGTCGCACAAAAAAAGGCATTGTTTCTTTCCTTACGTTGGGCATCATTTAGAAGTAATAATATATCATTCAGGGATAGGAAAATATTGTCACCCATCAGACTATTCTTGATTTAATCTTGTCTTTACATATACTAAATAATATATTTGTGAAATGTGTTTTATTTAGAATGAACCATTAGCATGCACCCATCTCTCAACATGGGCAGGGGAAAAAATACAAATACTATGTACTTAAATAGTGAATGGAGGATGCTTTTCCTGTGGTTCATTTCATTGCCATTACATTTGCATTGATGTCAGAGTGATTAGAGGGACAATAGAGTGCCAAGTACCAGGCAGTTACCATGTTTGGTAGGCTACTAATGAACATCAGCAGCATCAGAGCTTGGAGAAGCCTAATTACCGGGACTAAATGGTCATGCGGAATTTGACTGCCTTCATGACTCGTGGCTGCGGGTGTGGTGGTAATACAGTCACCGTAATAGCCTTACCTGATCCCCTGTTCTCCTCCATCCCTGCCCTGTTCTCTTCCGTCCCTCCCCTGTTCTCCTCCGTCCCTCCCCTGTTCTCCTCCGTCCCTCCCCTGTTCTCCTCCGTCCCTCCCCTGTTCTCCTCCGTCCCTCCCCTGTTCTCCTCCGTCCCTCCCCTGTTCTCCCGTGCCTCCCCTGTTCTCCTCCGTCCCTCCCCTGTTCTCCTCCGTGCCACCCCTGTTCTCCTCCGTGCCTCCCCTGTTCTCCTCCGTGCCTCCCCTGTTCTCCTCCGTCCCGCCCCTGTTCTCCTCCGTCCCTCCCCTGTTCTCCTCCGTCCCTCCCCTGTTCTCCTCCGTCCCTCCCCTGTTCTCCTCCGTCCCTCCCCTGTTCTCCTCCGTCCCTCCCCTGTTCTCCGTCCCTCACCTGTTCACCCACATTCCTCACCTGTTCACACCCCGTTCCTCCCCATGAGGTCCAGACTCATTTAGCACCTTGAAATTTGGTCCACAGCAGCACATTTCCAACTCGTCCATCTGTTTGGCTGTACATAGCGTGTCCTCTGGTGCCTGTCACTATTACAGTAGCTGGTTTACAGTGGAAAGTACAGCTGTGACTACAGAAGTAGTTCAGAAGTCTGTAAAATGTCATGGAAACTCTCCCAACACTTGGATGTTGAACTCTTGAACTCTATTGCGTAGGCAGTAAATAATGTACAGTACGTGTCATGTACTGTGTCATGTAAAACGTGTACGTGTCATGTAAAATGACTCTGGAGAAGAAGGCAGACATTTTATGTACCCTCAGCCGATTGTGTTTTTTGTTTGTTTATTTGCAACTTATTTTTTAAACTTAATTTGTACATAATGTTGCCGTTACCATCTCTTATGACTGAAAATAACTTCTAGATATCAGGACTGCGATTACTCACCATGGACAAGCAGAATCCTTTATTTCCCTTTCACGACTCTGACGAGCCCGACGCGAAGGA
Source organism: Oncorhynchus tshawytscha (assembly GCF_018296145.1). Lineage (NCBI taxonomy): Eukaryota > Metazoa > Chordata > Actinopteri > Salmoniformes > Salmonidae > Oncorhynchus > Oncorhynchus tshawytscha. The sequence goes on from NC_056444.1 coordinate 27,033,157, forward strand.
CATGCTGCTTGAAGCCTTCTGAGAATTTGTAGGCAATCGAATAAACCCCCACTTCCCTCTATTCTGCTAGCATATGGGCAATCTTTGGAGAATAAAATTGACGAGTTACGTGGAAGATTAAACTACCAACAGGACATTAAAAACTGTAACATCTTACACTTCACGGAGTCGTGGCTGAATGACAACAATATCAACATACTGCTGGCTGGTTATATGCTGTATCGCCAGGAAAGAACAGCGGCGTCTGGTAAGACAAGGGGCGGCGGTCTATGTATTTTTGTAAACAACAGCTGGTGCACGATATCTAAGTAAGCCTCCAGCTATTGCTCGTATGATGTAGAGTATCTCATGATAAGCTGTAGACCACACAACCTACCGAGAGAGTTTATCTGTATTCTTTGTAGCTGTTTTACATACCACCACAGTCAGAGGCTGGTACTAAGACAACATTGAATGAGCTTTATTCCTCCATAAGCAAACAAGAAAACGCTCACCCAGAAGCAGCACTCCTAGTAGCCGGAGACTTGAATGCAGGGAAACTTAAATCCGTTTAACCAAATTTCTATCAGCATGTTAAATGTGCAACTAGAGGAAAATAACTCTGGCCATTCCGATTAATCGATTAATTAGGGCCGATTTCAAGTTTTCATAACAATCGTAAATCGGTATTTTTAATTATATATATTTTTACAACTTTATTTAACTAGGCAAGTCAGTTAAGAACACATTCTTATTTTCAATGACGGTCTAGGAACGGTGGGTTAACTGCCTTTTTCAGGGGAAGAACGACAGATTTTTATCTTGTCAGCTCAGGGATTCAATCTTGCAACCTTACGGTTAACTAGTCCAACGCTCTAACCACCTGCCTCACGAGGAGCCTGCCTGTTACGCCTATGCAGTAAGAAGCCAAGGTAAGTTGCAAGCAAGCTGTAACGGTTTTCTAGTGGTGATGAAGGAGAGTCGGACCAAACTGCAGCGTGTCGATTGCGATCCATGTTTAATATAACAAAGAAACACGAACTTACAAAAAACAATAAACGAAACCGAAACAGCCTATCAGGTGCAAACTAACAACGAGTACACATAGGACACTAAGGACAATCACCCACGACAAACTCAAAGAATATGGCTGCCTAAATATGGTTCCCAATCAGAGACAACGATAAGCACCTGCCTCTGATTGAGAACCACTCCAGACAGCCATAGACCTTGCTAGACAACCCACTAAGCTACAATCCCAATACCACCACCAAAACCCCAAGACAAACACACCACAATTACAAAAACCCCATGCCACACCCTGGCCTGACCAAATACATAAAGATAAACACAAAATACTTTGACCAGGGCGTGACAGAACCCCCTAAGGTGCGGACTCCCGAACGCACCTCAAAACAATAGGGAGGGTCCGGGTGGGCGTCTGTCCATGGTGGCGGCTCCGGCGCGGGACGTGGACCCCACTCCTTTAATGTCTTAGTCCCCTCTCCTTCGTCCCTGGATAGTCCACCCTCGCCGCCGACCATGGCCTAGTAGTCCTCACCCAGAACCCCACTGGACTGAGGAACAGATCGGGACTGAAGGACAGCTCGGGACCGAGGCAGCTCGGGACTGAGGGGAAGCTCGGGAGTGAGAGAAAGCTCAGGAGTGAGAGAAAGCTCAGGAGTGAGAGAAAGCTCAGGAGTGAGAGAAAGCTCAGGAGTGAGAGGAAGCTCAGGAGTGAGAGGAAGCTCAGGAGTGAGAGGAAGCTCAGGAGTGAGAGGAAGCTCAGGAGTGAGAGGAAGCTCAGGCAGGTAGATAGATCTACCAGCTCCTGGCTGGCTGGTGGTTTCAGCAGATCCTGGCTGACTGGCAGATCCTGGCTGACTGGCAGATCTGGAAGAGTCTGGTTGACTGGCAGATCTGGAAGAGTCTGGTTGACTGGCAGATCTGGAAGAGTCTGGTTGACTGGCAGATCTGGAAGAGTCTGGTTGACTGGCAGATCTGGAAGAGTCTGGTTGACTGGCAGATCTGGAAGAGTCTGGTTGACTGGCAGATCTGGAAGAGTCTGGCTGACTGGCAGATCTGGAAGAGTCTGGCAGACTGGCGATGCTGGGCAGACCGGCGGCGCCGGGCAGACTGGCGGCGCCGGGCAGACTGGCGGCGCCGGGCAGACTGGCGACGCTGGGCAGACTGGCGACGCTGGGCAGACTGGCGGTGCTGGGCAGACTGACGACGCTGGGCAGACTGACGACGCTGGGCAGACTGGCGGTGCTGGGCAGACTGGCGATGCTGGGCAGACTGGCGATGCTGGGCAGACTGGCGATGCTGGGCAGACTGGCGATGCTGGGCAGACTGATGGCGCTGGGCAGACTGGCGATGCTGGGCAGACTGGGGGCACTGGCGGCGCTGGGCAGACTGGCGGCACTAGCTGCTCCATATAGGCTGACAGCTCTGGCGGCTTCTTACAGACTGACCGCTCTGGCGGCTCCGTGCTGACTGGCAGCTCCTTGCAGACTGGCAGCTCCTTACAGACTGACAGCTCCGTGCAGACTGACAGCTCCGTGCAGACTGACAGCTCCGTGCAGACTGGCTGCTCCATGCAGACTGGCTGCTCCATGCAGACTGGCAGCTCCTTACAGACTGACAGCTCCGTGCAGACTGACAGCTCCGTGCAGACTGACAGCTCCGTGCAGACTGGCTGCTCCATGCAGACTGGCTGCTCCATGCAGACTGACAGCTCTGGCTGCTTCATGCAGACTGACAGCTCTGGCTGCTCCATGTAGACTGGCTGCTTCATGCAGACTGGCAGCTCGGGCTGCTTCATGTAGACTGACAGCTCTGGCTGCTCCATGCGGACTGACAGCTCTGGCTGCTCCATGTAGACTGACTGCTTCATGCAGACTGGCAGCTCGGGCTGCTTCATGTAGACTGACAGCTCTGGCTCCTCCATGCAGACTGACAGCTCTGACTGCTCCATGCAGACTGACAGCTCTGGCTGCTTCATGCAGACTGGCAGCTCTGGCTGCTCTATGTAGACTGGCTGCTTCATGCAGACTGGCAGCTCGGGCTGCTTCATGTAGACTGACAGCTCTGGCTGCTCCATGCGGACTGACAGCTCTGGCTGCTCCATGTAGACTGGCTGCTTCATGCAGACTGGCAGCTCGGGCTGCTTCATGTAGACTGACAGCTCTGGCTGCTCCATGTAGACTGGCTGCTTCATGCAGACTGGCAGCTCGGGCTGCTTCATGTAGACTGACAGCTCTGGCTGCTCCATGCAGACTGACAGCTCTGACTGCTCCATGCAGACTGACAGCTCTGACTGCTCCATGCAGACTGACAGCTCTGGCTGCTTCATGCAGACTGGCAGCTCTGGCTGCGCTGAACAGGCGGGAGACTCCTGCAGCGCTGTGTCGGAGGAAGGCTCTGGCTGCGCTAAACAGGCGGAAGACTCCGGCAGCGCTGGAGATGAGGAAAGCTCTAACAGCGCTAGATAGGCGTGAGACTCCGGCAGCGCAGGAGAGGAGAAAGGCTCTGGCTGCGCTAAACAGGCGGGAGGCTCCGGCAGCGCTGTAGAGGAGGAAGGCTCTGGCTGCGCTGAACAGGCGGGAGAGGCTCCGGCAGCGCTGTAGAGGAGAAAGGCTCTGGCTGCGCTGAACAGGCGGGAGGCTCCGGCAGCGCTGTAGAGGAGGAAGGCTCTGGCTGCGTTAAACAGGCGGGAGACTCCAGCAGCGCAGGAGAGGAGAAAAGCGCTGGCTGCGCTGAACAGGCGAGGCACACTGAAGGCCTGGTGCGTGGTGCTGGAACTGGTGGTACTGGATCGAGGACACGCACAGGAAGCCTGGTGCGGGGAGCTGCTACCGGAGGGCTGGGGTGTGGAGGTGGTACTGGATAGACCGGACCGTGCAGGCGCACTGGAGCTCTTGAGCACCGAGCCTGCCCAACCTTACCTGGCTCGATGCCCACTCTAGCCCGGCCGATACGAGGAGCTGGAATATACCGAACCGGGCTGTGCACCCGCACTGGAGACACCGTGCGCTCCACAGCATAACACGGTGCCTGCCCGGTCTCTCCAGCCCCCGGTAAGCACAGGGAGTTTGCGCAGGTCTCCTACCTGGCATAGCCATACTCCCTGTAAGCCCCCCAAGAAATTTTTGGGGCTGACTCTCGGGCTTCCATCCGCTCTGCCGTGCTAGCTCCTCATAATGCCGCCTCTCTGCTTTTGCTGCCTCCAGCTCGGCTTTGGGGCGACAATAATCTCCAGGCTCATTCCAGGGTCCTTTACCGTCCAATTCCTCCTCCCATGTCCATAACTCCAGGTGGTGCAACCTCTCCCACTGTAGCTGCTGCTGCTCCTGCTGCTGCTGCCTCTGTTGCCTCTTCTCCTGTTGCTCCTTTGGGCGGCTACACTCCCCTGGTTTAGCCCAGGGTCCTCTCCCGTCGAAGATCTCCTCCCATGACCAGAAATCCTTTGTGAGCATCTCCTTTTTCGGCTGCTCCTGCCTGTTGACACGCCGCTTGGTCCGTTGGTGGTGGGTGATTCTGTAACGGTTTTCTAGTGGTGATGAAGGAGAGTCGGACCAAACTGCAGCGTGTCGATTGCGATCCATGTTTAATATAACAAAGAAACACGAACTTACAAAAAACAATAAACGAAACCGAAACAGCCTATCAGGTGCAAACTAACAACGAGTACACATAGGACACTAAGGACAATCACCCACGACAAACTCAAAGAATATGGCTGCCTAAATATGGTTCCCAATCAGAGACAACGATAAGCACCTGCCTCTGATTGAGAACCACTCCAGACAGCCATAGACCTTGCTAGACAACCCACTAAGCTACAATCCCAATACCACCACCAAAACCCCAAGACAAACACACCACAATTACAAAAACCCCATGCCACACCCTGGCCTGACCAAATACATAAAGATAAACACAAAATACTTTGACCAGGGCGTGACACAAGCATTAAACTTATCTTGTAAAAAACTATCAATCAATCATAATCACTTGTTAACTACGAGCCTACCAGACGAGCTAAACTACTTCTATGCTCGCGTCGAGGCAAATAACACTGAAACACGCATGAGAACATTAGCTGTTCCGGAAGACTGTGTGATCAGGCTCTCCACAGCCGATGTGAGTAAGACCTTAAAACAGGTCACGATTCACAAGGGCGCAGGGCCAGGCAGATTACCAGGACGTGTAATGCGAGCATGCCCTGACCAACTGGCAAGTGTCTTCACTGACATTTTCAACCTCTCCCTGTCCGAGTCTGTAATACCAACATGTTTTAAGCAGACCACCATAGTCCCTGTGCCCAAGAACACTAAGGTAACCTGCCTATACAACTACCAACCCGTAGCACTCACGTCTGTAGCCATGAAGTGCTTTGAAAAGCTGGCATGGCTCACATCAACACCATCATCCTAGAAACCCTAGACCCATTCCAATTTGCATACCGCCCCAACAGATCCACAGATGATGCAAACTCAATTGCACACCTCACTGCCCTTTCCCACCTTGACAAAAGGAACACATATGTGAGAATGTTATAGCCAGCAGCATACCACCCTGCATCCCACTGCTGGCTTGCTTCTGAAGCTAAGCAGGGTTGGTCCTGGTCGGTCCCTAGATGAGAGACTAGATGCTGCTGGAAGTGGTGTTGGAGGGCCAGTAGGAGGACCTCTTTCCTCAGGTCTAAAATAAATATCCCAATGCCCCAGCCCTGTGTAGGGTGCGGTCTTTCGGATGGGATGTTAAATGGATTCTGACTCTCTGTGGCCACTAAAGATCCCATGGCACTCATCGTAAGAGTAGGGGTGTTAACCCCGGTGTCCTGGCTAAATTCCCAAGCTGTCCCTCATACCATCACCGTCCCCAGCTTCCAATTGGCTCATTCATCCCCCTCCTCTCCCCTGTAACTATTCCCCAGGCCGTTGCTGTAAATGAGAATGTGTTCTCAGTCAACTTACCTGGTAAAATAACGGTAAAATATAAATAAATTGACTACAGCTCAGCGTTCAATACCATAGTACCCTCAAAGTGCCCCCATAGTGCCCTCATAGTGCCCTCCCCGAGCTGACAAGGTACAAATCTGTCGTTCTGCCCCTGAACAGGCAGTTAACCCGCTGTTCCTAGGCCGTCATTGAAAATAAGAATTTGTTCTTAACTGACTTGCCTAGTTAAATAAAGGGTCCTTAAATCCTCAAAAGGTTCTACAGCTGCACCATCGAGAGCATCCTGACTGGTTGCATCACTGCCTGGTATGGCAACTGCTCGGCCTCCGACCGCAAGGCACTAAAGAGGGTAGTGCGAACGGCCCAGTACATCACTGGGCCATAAGACTCCTGAACATCTCGTCAAATGGCTACCCAGACTATTTGCTGTCCTCAACCCCTCTTTACACCACTGCTACTCTCTGCTGTTATCTATGCATAGTCACTTAAATAAGTCTACCTACATGTACATACTACCTCAACTAACCGGTGCCTCCCCAAATTGGCACTGTATATAGTCTCGCTATTGTTTTTTACTACTGCACTTGAATTACGTTAATTTTTAAAACTGCATTGTTGGTTAGGGGCAAGAATTTCACTGTTGTATTCGGCGCATGTGACAAATAAAATTTGATTGATTTGATGTTCTGTCATCTATACAGTTTGTTGAGTATCAGTTGAGTATCAGTCACATGCCTGAGTTGTCCTTACCTACGGTAGCTACAATAAAACTCTCAAGCCGTAACCAGAACTATTGGGATGAACAATGCTAAATCTGACCTTAGATCAGTGTTGTGTCAATCGGATGACTTCTACTGAGCAGCTGACAGAACAGCAGTAAGATTATCTCATCCAGCCTGCTACGCCGTGTACACTGAGCCACTGCCTGGCTCAGTGTACACACACACACACACACACACACACACACACACACACACACACACACACACACACACACACACACACACACACACACACACACACACACACACACACACACACACACACACACACACACACAATCTGTCACATCCTGTCGTCTCTTTAGTACTTGTCATCTGTCTGTGTGCCAGATGATTGGCAGGTGACTCTGTTGGAGCTGTTTGTCTCCTAGGCGCTCGCTAACGTCTCAGTACGTTTATCACGTCTCCTATTGGGTTAGCATAGCACCCTGTCACTCACTGGAGCTACCTACTTTGTTGCTCTGAATACCTGAGCAGAGACTATGATATTGGTGTCAGACCAACACATTTCTTCAGAGCTAACATCACACGTATGAATGACATCATCTCCTCACATCACTCCCTATATCAGTTCAAATAGGATCTTTTCTGGATCTACTCTGCCTGAAGATACAGTATGAGGATCTACTCTGCCTGAAGATACAGTATGAGGATCTACTCTACCTGAAGATACAGTATAAGGATTTACTCTGCCTGAAGATACAGTATGAGGATCTAGGAGCCTGAAGATACAGCATGAGGATCTACTCTACCTGAAGATACAGTATGAGGATTTACTCTACCTGAAGATACAGTATGAGGATCTAGGAGCCTGAAGATACAGCATGAGGATCTACTCTAAAAAATAATAATTCTACTGTGTTATTGACTTACTCCATGTGTAACTCTGTGTTGCTGTCTGTTCACACTGCTATGCTTTATCTTGGCCAGGTCGCAGTTGTAAATGAGAACTTGTTCTCAACTAGCCTACCTGGTTAAATAAAGGTGAAATGAAAAATTTAAAAAATAAATGACCACGTTATAAGTCAATGAGCACTTCAGTAAGGTCATTCTACTGCTAGTGTTTGTCTATGGAGATTGTATGGCTGTGTGCTCTGTCAGCAACGAGTGTGGCTGAAATAGCAGACTCACACTAATTTGAATGTGTGTCCACATAAATCAAATCAAATCAAATTTTGTTTGTCACATACACATGGTTAGCAGATGTTAATGCGAGTGTAGCGAAATGCTTGTGCTTCTAGTTCCGACAATGCAGTAATAACCAACGAGTAATCTAGCTAACAATTCCAAAACTACTACCTTATACACATAAGTGTAAAGGGATAAAGAATATGTACATAAAGATATATGAATGAGTGATGGTACAGAGCGGCATAGGCAAGATGCAGTAGATTCTACACCTGCATTGCTTGCTGTTTGGGGTTTTAGGCTGGGTTTCTGTACAGCACTTTGAGATATCAGCGGATGTACGAAGGGCTATATAAATACATTTGATTTGATTTGATTTAGATGGTATCGAGTACAGTATATACATATGAGATGAGTATGTAAACAAAGTGGCATAGTTTAAAGTGGCTAGTGATACATGTATTACATAAAGATGCAGTAGATGATATAGAGTACAGTATATACGTATACATATGAGATAAATAATGTAGGGTATGTAAACATTATATTAAGTAGCATTGTTTAAAGTGGCTAGTGATATATTTTACATCATTTCCCATCAATTCCCATTATTAAAGTGGCTGGAGTTGAGTCAGTGTGTTGGCAGCAGCCACTCAATGTTAGTGGTGGCTGTTCAACAGTCTGATGGCCTTGAGATAGAAGCTGTTTTTCAGTCTCTCGGTCCCAGCTTTGATGCACCTGTGCTGACCTCGCCTTCTGGATGATAGCGGGGTGAACAGGCAGTGGCTCGGGTGGTGGTTGTCCTTGATGATCTTTATGGCCTTCCTGTGACATCGGGTGGTGTAGGTGTCCTGGAGGGCAGGTAGTTTGCCCCCGGTGATATGTTGTGCAGACCTCACTACCCTCTGGAGAGCCTTACGGTTGTGGGCGGAGCAGTTGCCGTACCAGGAAGTGATACAGCACGACAGGATGCTCTCGATTGTGCATCTGTAGAAGTTTGTGAGTGCTTTTGGTGACAAGCCGAATTTCTTCAGCCTCCTGAGGTTGAAGAGGCGCTGTTGCGCCTTCTTCACGATGCTGTCTGTGTGGGTGGACCAATTCAGTTTGTCTGTGATGTGTACCCCGAGGAACTTAAAACTTACTACCCTCTCCACTACTGTTCCATCGATGTGGATAGGGGGGTGTTCCCTCTGCTGTTTCCTGAAGTCCACAATCATCTCCTTAGTTTTGTTGACGTTGAGTGTGAGGTTATTTTCCTGACACCACACTCCGAGGGCCCTCACTTCCTCCCTGTAGGCCGTCTCGTCGTTGTTGGTAACTGCCCTATGAAACATATCCCAGTCCACGTGATGGAAGCAGTCTTGGAGCGTGGAATCCGATTGGTCGGACCAGCGTTGAACAGACCTCAGCGTGGGAGCTTCTTGTTTTAGCTTTTGTCTGTAGGCAGGGAGCAACAAAATGGAGTTGTGGTCAGCTTTTCCGAAAGGAGGGCGGGGCAGGGCCTTATATGCATCGCGGAAGTTAGAATAGCAATGATCCAAGGTTTTACCAGCCCTGGTTGCGCAATCGATATGCTGATACAATTTAGGAAGTCTTGTTTTCAGATTAGCCTTGTTAAAATCCCCAGCTACAATGAATGCAGCCTCAGGATATGTGGATTCCAGTTTGCAAAGAGTCAAATAAAGTTCGTTCAGAGCCATCGATGTGTCTGCTTGGGGGGGAATATATACAGCTGTGATTATAATCGAAGAGAATTCCCTTGGTAGTTAATGCGGTCGACATTTGATTGTGAGGAATTCTAAATCAGGTGAACAGAAGGACTTGATTTCCTGTATGTTGTTGTGACCACACCACGTCTCGTTAACCATAAGGCATACGCCCCCGCCCCTCTTCTTACCAGAAAGATGTTTGTTTCTGTCGGCACGATGCGTGGAGAAACCAGCTGGCTGCACCGACTCCGATAGCGTCTCTCCAGTGAGCCATGTTTCCGTGAAGCAAATAACGTCCCTGATGTCCCTCTGGAATGCTACCCTTGCTCGGATTTCATCAACCTTGTTGTCAAGAGACTGGACATTGGCGAGTAGAATGCTAGGGAGTGGCGCGAGATGTACCCGTCTCCGGAGCCTGACCAGAAGACCGCTTCGTTCACCTCTTTTACGACGTCGTTGTTTTAGGTCGCAGGCTGGGATACATTCCGTTGTCCTGGGTGGAAGGCAGAACACAGGATCCGCTCCGGGAAAGTCATATTCTTGGTCGTACTGATTTTGAGTTGACGCTGCTCTTATATTCAGTAGTTCTTCTCGACTGTATGTAATGAAACCTAAGATGACCTGGGGTACCAATGTAAGAAATAACACGTAAAAAAAACAAAAAACTGCAGAGTTTCCTAGGAACGCGAAGCGAGGCGGCCATCTCTGTCAGCGCTATATATATATACGCTATATATAGTGTATGTAGTTGTCACACCAGCTGTCTTAACATGATTGCACTAACTTTAAGTCGCTCTGAATAAGAGCGTCTGCTAAATTACTAAAATGTAAAATAAGTATAGGAGGGGGCTGAGCACACACCCCTGTGGGGCCCCCGTGTTGAGAGTCAGCGTGGCGGGGGTGTTGTTGCCTACCTTCACCACATGGGGTTTGCCCATCAGGAAGTCTAATATCCAGTTGCAGAGGGAGGTGTTCATATCCAGGGCCCTGAGTTTAATGACGAGCTTGGAGGGGACTATGGTGTTGAAAGCTGAGCTGTATTCAATGAACAGCATTCTCACTTAGGTATTCCTTTTGTCCAGGTGGGGTAAATGCAGATGGGCAACTCCTCAGCCTATTTAATAATAGCCTTCATAGCCACGATAGTACATCAGGTGATAATGCTTATTGCTAAATAGCACATCTGCCTGATAATATGGACCAATATATTATTGGGCTAATTTCTGGAGACTAAAAATCTATATTAGATGTCAGCATCATTTTATTTTCATTCATTTGAGTAGAATGTCCTCTTAAAAAGTCACCCGAACGGACCTTCTCACAGTAATTTCCCTCCCAAAAAGGTCCCTATGGTGTTATATGTGATTTTGTCAGTATATATTTTTAATATATGTTTAATACCCCCCCCCCAAATCCCAATTTGACCACTGCTTGTCCCGATGCAATATCATGGGCATATAACTACATTGTATGATTAGTGAATTGCAAAGTGATAGAGGATATTGGCTGTATTCAGTCAGTTCAACACCTTTAATAAACTAGTGAACACAAGCTTTTCGGTCATCAATCAAATAACAGTAAATAGCCTATGCCCCCGACTCCGTGGCTGGCTAAATGCCTATGAAACACGTAAAAGAAAATAAATGATTGTGCCACAAAATAATCATTCAGTTGATTTCAACTCATCGTTACCACTTACATTACACTGGACGCATAAATTCACTCACAGGAGACAATGACGAAGCATCATGTTCTCCCTCCGTGTGTCTGTACTGTGTCTCTGTGTGCCTGTACTGTGTCTCTATGTGCCTGTACTGTGTCTCTGTGTGTCTGTACTGTGTCTCTGTGTGCCTGTACTGTGTCTCTGTGTGCCTGTACTGTGTCTCTGTGTGCCTGTACTGTGTCTCTGTGTGCCTGTACTGTGTCGCTGTGTGCCTGTACTGTGTCTCTGTGTGCCTGTACTGTGTCTCTGTGTGCCTGTACTGTGTCTCTGTGTGCCTGTACTGTGTCTCTGTGTGCCTGTACTGTGTCGCTGTGTGCCTGTACTGTGTCTCTGTGTGCCTGTACTGTGTCTCTGTGTGTACTGTGTCTCTACTGTGTCTCTGTGTGTCTATACTGTGTCCTGTGTGCCTGTACTGTGTCTCTGTGTGTGTGCCTGTATACTGTGTCTCTGTGTGCCTGTACTGTGTCTCTGTGTGCCTGTACTGTGTCTCTGTGTGCCTGTACTGTGTCTCTGTACTGTGCTGTGTGCCTGTACCCTGTGTCTCTGTGTGCCTGTACTGTGTCCTCTGTTCTCTTTGTGCCTGTACTGTGTCTCTGTCTGTCTGTACTGTGCATCTGTGTGCCTGTACTGTGTCTCTGTGTGCCTGTACTGTGTCTCTGTGTGCCTGTACTGTGTCTCTGTGTGCCTGTACTGTGTCTCTTTGTGCCTGTACTGTGTCTCTGTGTGTCTGTACTGTGTCTCTGTGTGTCTGTACTGTGTCTCTGTGTGCCTGTACTGTGTCTCTGTGTCTATACTGTGTCTCTGTGTGTCTGTACTGTGTCTCTGTGTGCCTGTACTGTGTCTCTGTGTCTACACTGTGTCTCTGTGTCTACACTGTGTCTCTGTGTCTCTGTGTGTGTGTCTGTACTGTGTCTCTGTGTGCCTGTACTGTGTCTCTGTGTGCCTGTACTCTGTGTGCCTGTGTGTCTCTGTGTGCCTGTACTGTCTCTGTGTGCCTGTACGGTGTCTCTGTGCCTGTGTGTCTCTGTGTGCCTGTACGGTGTCTCTGTGTGCCTGTACGGTGTCTCTGTGTGCCTGTACGGTGTCTCTATGTGCCTGTACGGTGTCTCTGTGTGCCTGTACGGTGTCTCTGTGTGCCTGTATGGTGTCTCTGTGTGCCTGTACTGTCTCTCTGTACTTTCTCTCTGTGTGTCTGTACTGTGTGCATGTACTGTGTGCCTGTACTGTGTCTCTGTGTGCCTGTACTGTGTCTCTGTGTGCCTGTACTGTCTCTGTGTGCCTGTACGGTGTCTCTGTGTGCCTGTACGGTGTCTCTGTGTGCCTGTACGGTGTCTCTGTGTGCCTGTAACGTGTCTTTGTGTGCCTGTACTGTCTCTCTGTACTTTCTCTCTGTGTGTCTGTACTGTGTGCATGTACTGTGTGCCTGTACTGTGTGCCTGTACTGTGTGCCTGTACTGTGTGCCTGTACTGTGTGTCTGTACTGCTCTCCGTGTGTCTGTACTGCTCTCTGTGTGTCTGTACTGCTCTCTGTGTGTCTGTACTGCTCTCTGTGTGTGAGAGGATAAGGTCTGGAGCCGTTTGTAAGTAGAATCTCTCTTTCTCTCTCTCTCTCTCTCTCTCTCTGTTGTTCTGTGCTAACATCCCTCTGCTTTGCACCATTCCCTCTCTCCCTGCGGCTAAGATCTGTTTATTCCTCTCAAGGATAGAGGGATAAACGGAGGTGATTTCTCTCCTCACTCTGGAGCCATTGGAGGAGAGGAGGATGGAACGGATGAGAGGAGGATGGAACGAAGGAGGGGAGAGAAAAGGCTACTGCTTACCCTGCATGCTAATTTGTGGAAGAGGGTGTGTGTGTGTGTGTGGTTGCGCCTGGCATTTAGTCAGAGCGCAGCCCATCTGGCCGTAACAGACAGACAACTCATCTTTTAGAGCCTCCAAGATCAGAGGGAGAGGGAGAGAGAGAGGGAGAGAGAGGGGGAGAGGGAGGGAGAGAGAGGAGAGAGAGAGAGGGGGAGAGGGGGAGGGAGAGAGAGGGAGGAACAGAGAGGGAGAGAGAGATAGAGATGACTTGCCTCTACTTGGAATTCTGTGTTAGTCAGCTGCTTCCTCAGAAAGCAACTCTCAACACTCCTCAAAAATGCTCACTGAATAATTTCTCTCTCTCCATCTCTTTCTCTATCACACACACACAGTCTCTCTCTCACTCTCTCTCCATCTCTTTCTCTACCACACACACACAGTCTCTCTCTCACTCTCTCTCTCCATCTCTATCACACACACACACAGTCTCTCTCTCCATCTCCATCTCTTTCTCTATCACACACACACAGTCTCTCTCTCACTCTCTCTCTCCACACTCTGATCCATTTGAAATTGTTGGGAAGGGCCCATAAGTAAGCACTGTTGTTTACGCATGTGACAAATTACATTTAGATTTGATTTGAAATTGTGTTTGCTAAAGTGATGCATCAGAAACAAATTGAAGAAACACAATGTGAGAGGTACATAAAGTTCTACAGTTGGGGTTCTGCGACCCAAATGGCACCCTTTTATAGTGCACTACTTTTGATCAGGGTCTTTTGACCGGGTCAAAAGTAGTGCACTATGTTGGGAATACAGTGCCATTTGGGACAGAGACAATGAATTCCACAGTTCTACTACTCAGAAAGTTTCCCCTGAGCCTCTGTGAGAAGGCTCTGTGACTCCTATGGATGATAAGGAGAGAGCTGAGTGGATTATGAATGTACAATATGTATTCAACTGAGATTCGAAACATCACTGCAACAGGTTTAAAGACGTGGGTGTCGAAAAGTGTATCAGTGTATCATTTGCTGTTGGTTGCTAGTTTTTTAATAGGTGTATAACACTGTATCATTTGCTGTTGGTTGCTAGTTGACTTGTTACGAACATTTCGTCATTACAGTGTCTGATTGTGAATGTGATAAGTAGTGATAAATATGTGATATGTAGTTAAGTAGTTATTAAGATTACATCCCCATGCACGCAGAGGATGAGCTGCTTATTAGTCACACACACACACACACACACACACACACACACACACACACACACACACACACACACACACACACACACACACACACACACACACACACACACACACACACACACACACACACAGCTTAAAATCCACACCGTTTGTCCCTCTGCAGAAGGAGGGAGGGACCGATCTGACTCTTTCAAAGAAGAGGCTTAAAACCACATAACAGGAGCATCATCCAGTAAGTAGATGAGTCAGAGCTCTGTGCCACATTGGTCATTTTTATTTAACCTTTATTTAACCAGGGAGGCCAGTTGAGAACAAGTTCTCATTTACAACTGCGACCTGGCCAAGATAAAGCAAAGCAGTGTGACACAAACAACAACACAGAGTTAAACATGGAATAAACAAACATACAGTCAATAACGCAATAGAAAATCTATATACAGTAATGCAGGGGTCACACCAGACATCCCTCTTCCTCTCCCTCTCGGTCTCTGTCTACCTCCCTCAGGCCTAGACTGTTCTGTTCCATGGAGACAACAATCTGTCTGCCCCTTAAACCTTTTTCTCCTATGTGTTTTGAGAAGGCGGCATTGGAAAAATTATTCAAGAAATTGAGGAAAAATTAATTAAGATAAAAGCCTGTCTGTCTTTTGTCTGTCTGCTTAATCCTTTGTGACAAATAGCATGTTGTTTTGTGTTTTAGAACCCCGGGTGATTCACTCACATATCTGAGATCCTCTCTCTCAAGACTGTAGGTGAAATGTAGTTTTTATTTGGGCTTAATACTATATCTGATGAAATAAAATCAGTTCTGTTTCACAAACACTCTCCTCCCTCTCTAACCCTGTGAATGTCCTCAATCCCCCTCTTCCTCAAGGTCTTCCACTCCTTCTCCTCCTGTTCTCTGTCTATCCGGTGAGAGATGAGATTCCCTAATGCCTCCCTATGGATTCATGGCCACTCATCATTTCCAATCGGTGAACTTTCCTTTTCCAATCTGCTGTTCAAAGTTGAACTGATCTTCTCAAGGTACTCTGTAACAGTATGGCGCCGTGCTCGCTGTAGAATTTATTCGTAGGAAAAAACGCATTATTTCTCATGGGTCTCTCTCGCTCTCCATTCATCATCTGCTTGGGTAATCTCACTAAGCCTAATACAGTGGATTTGATAAAAGTGTACAGGTTATGTAAGATAAAGAGGGCTGGGCTGAAGCTGTAAGCATGTTAATCATCATAATGAATTGATGATAATGATGAGATGGATATGGAGTCTAGGCAGAATAGTGCAGGTGTCACTGTGAAAAGCAACAACTCTGATTCGCCCTCCATCTCAATTTGCACTCTCCTAGGGCTCTTCTCATGCTCCTCAGTACTTATACGTGGTTACAAGGCACTGTGCTCTCTCACATCTAATGATACCTTCCATGACAGAATGGACTTGCTATTGACACACATTACCGTCCTAGTTATTAGCTGTGGATGACTATGGCTGCCTCCTACATGGGGGGAGGAACTGTAGACTATTGATTTTAATCTTAGGACGGATATAGGCTTCTGTGGTGCCGGTTCCTCATAAGAATGTGAGACAGAGAACTTAGAACTCTCAGAGCTACACTGGAACTCCACATGTTTGGAACTTGGAAGCTTCTAGAAACTCAGAGCTGCCCAGTACACATCTTGGAATCTACTACGGGACTAAAGCCAGAGCCTTAGAACAAAGCTTCTTATTGAAGAGACGAAATAAAAACCTACCTGAGGTGATTTTCCACTCTTTGCTTAAGGGGACATAGGTGGCATGACCAGGAACACCCCTGTCCTGAGTGAAAAGCAATGTAAAAGTAATGCGCTATAGATGGACTAGGAAACCATTTGGGACGCAGACACGGTTGTGAAGTTTTTCACCTTTGGACTTCTGGGCTACAGGCAGTAAAACATTAAAGCCCAGTCTCTCTAACAGAGATACACACAGTCCTTCAACTAACAGCAGGACTCTCTTCCCTGCCTTGACCTTTCTACAGACGAGAGAGAGAGCGTTGCCTTGGAAACAGTTTGACGCAACGAAGAATGTAAATAAGAATGGTAACTGTAGCGAATGCTAAACACAAGGAATACGATGTCCTGTAATTTGAGGTAAATCACAAACGATACGCCTTTACGTGTATTTACCTCATTTAATGGTCAACAAATGATGCAATAGTGCTCATCTGCTTAATGGCCTAGGAACAGGAGGAGGCTGCCACACACCCCTGACCTCTGGGTGTCTGGAGACCGACAGCAAACAGACTGACGCACGCACGCACGCACTCTGTCCAGGGCCAGAGAGTTCTTCAAGCGTGCAGATGGATTTATCAGGGTGTTATTCAAGAGGCGTTGACATCTCCAGTCCCAGGAAAGAACAGAGAAGATTACACAGGTGGAGACAGAGAGAGAGAGAGAGAGAGAGAGAGAGAGAGAGAGAGAGAGAGAGAGAGAGAGAGAGAGAGAGAGAGAGAGAGAGAGAGAGAGAGAGAGAGAGAGAGAGAGAGAGAGAGAGAGAGAGAGAGAGAGAGAGAGAAAGAGAGAGAGAGAAAGAGAGAGAGAGAAAGAGAGAGAGAAAGAGAGAGAGAAAGAGAGAAAGAGAGAGAGAGAGACAGAGAGAGAGACAGAGAGAGAGACGATGCCATCAGGAAAATATCTGCTCTAACTACATCGTGAATAACACCCAGATATATCCATCTGCACGTTTGAAGAACTCCCTGGCCCTGGACATCTCATTCCAAAATCATGGGCATTAACATGGAGTTGGTTCCCCTTTGCTGCTACAACAGCCTCCACTCTTCTGAGAAGGCTTTCCACTAGATGTTGGAGCATTGCTGTGGAGACTTGCTTCCATTAAGCCACAAGAGCATTAGTGAGGTTAGTTGATTAGGTTAGGTTAGGTTAGGTTAGGTTAGGTTAGGTTAGGTTAGGTTAGGTTAGGTTAGGTTAGGTTAGGTTAGGTTAGGTGATTAGGCCTGGCTTCCAATTCATCCCAAAGGTGTTCGATGGGGTTGAGGTCAGACGTTTCCATGGTTGTTGCTCCTGGACGTTTCCACTTCACAATAACAGTAATTACAGTTGACCAGGGCAGCTCTAGCAGGAGAGAAATGTGACGAACTGACTTGTTGGAAAGGTGGCATTCTATGACGGTGCCACATTGAAAGTCACTGAGCTCTTCAGTAAGGCCATTATACTGTCAATGTTTGTCTATGGAGATTGCATGGCTGTGTGCTCGATTTTACACACCTGTCAGCAACGGGTGTGGCTGAAATAGCTAAATCCACGAATTTGAAGGGGTGTACACATACTTTTGCATATATAGTGTATTAGCTCTTATTCTCATAGACATCTGATGAGAACACTGCATTAGATATGATATCTGCTCAAGCTGTGTATGGGGAGCACGAAAGGGAGGACAAGGGAGGTTGAAAATGGATGGAGATAGATAATGAGAGATGGAGAGAGAGTTGGAAAATGTAGATGAGATAGAGAGAGGAGAGAGCAAGTGGGGGAGAGTGAAATAGAGGGAGAGAGAGAGTTAGGAGGGAGGAAAAGAAAGGAAAGAGAGAGAGAGAAATCACCTCAAACTCAGTTCCCAAGACTATTGTTTGGCTGCTTCCTATCTCTCTTCTCTCCCTATAACAGACAGCTTTGTCATTTTTGTCTGTAAATTATTATTGTTATTATTATAGCTCTCTTCTTTCCATCTAGCACATTCCCTCACTTCTCTCTCTCTCTCTCTTTCACCTACTTCTCTCTCCCTGTTACTTCTTTCTTTCTCTCTCTCTTCCTGGTGGGATTCCAGTTATCCTACCATTTGAGGAAGTGTTCCTGTGTGTGTGTGTGCGTGTGGGGGGGGGGGGAGAGGTAGTAATCCGTAATAAGGGGAACAGAGTAACAGCACTAACAGTGCAGTGAGAGAATGAAAAGCTAATGAAATACTGGCCACACACACACATACACACACCCAGCAGCAGCTGTCACAGAGGAAGTGGATAGCAGTGTGGCGTGACGCACAAGATCCATGGTGACAAAAAAGTATACAGGGACAATGATATGACCTTTAGAGCAGGTGGAAGAGGATATGATGAGTGTGTTCTATTTAATTAACTGGGAGTGCGACACTCTGTTGTCATTTGCCAGCTGAGACTGAATCTGTTGGATGGGGGGGCTGTTTTCACACTCTGTTCTTATAAGAAGGTATACTTCAGTGATCAGTATGCAGTAGCTGTACGTTGGTGGTCCTCATAAGAGAGCTAACTTCCGTCATCAGTATGAACATAGCTAATGAGAGATCTACCCAGGCAGAGAGAAAGAGGACACCGAGAGAGATTTATCTAGTTATCAAGATAAATAAAACATCTCAAATGAGCTACTCACTTTAGCGTTAACTTCTTTGAGGTATTTTCAGAACATCTTCTCACTTCTTTGTTTCTCCAGCTGTCAGTTCGACCACACACCGTTTACAAACTCATTTGTGGCGCCCAAATTCAAACATGACGGTTGGAACTCCACAGCAGAAAGGCTGTGATTCTTGTTGCCAGGCTACCAGTTACAATGCTTTTAGCTTGTGGTTTGCGCATGCCTTTATGCAGATGGAATACAAAAAGTTTAGCTAGTGTCTGAAAGAATTATATGGATTCAATATTTGTGAAATTATTAAACGTCTTCAAAACTCAAATAAGCATCAGAAATTGTCAAGCGGATATGGGCCTCAGCCAAGAGAAGCATATCTGGAATCAATAGAGCTTAATATCTCGAAAAATAGAGATATGCGATATATACAGTCAGTATTTGTCAACATGAAGACAGAAAATAGGATGTCACATATCTCAGGATATTAAATGAGTCCATATCCGGCCATATGAAATGTCTGTGTGATATTCTGAGTAATCCCAATATCATATATGTCTAAAAGACATCTGGATTCAGAATTTGTCAGGATATGGTGCAAATCCACAAAACCCAAAATATGCATTAGACATTTTCTGTATTCTGTAGGATATCAACAACGTGTCATGTAAAGACATCCCCTGATTGGACCCTTCTCCCCCAGGGGTGTATTCATTATGATGATTCACGACAGACTGAAAACACTTTCAAAATAATCCTCCAAAATAATGTTTCTCGTGAATGTCCCAACCCCCTCTTTATCTCAACCAATCATGGTTAGATTCTGTATTTTTTCAGTGTCTAAACAGATTTGTGATTTCACACTTTATTTATATTTACAGATTGTATACGAGTTTGTTATTAAAGGTACATGACAGTTGACATATTTAAGAAGGCATGTTTGAAGAAAAAAAAACCCTGTTCAAATGCAAGTAGTGACATGTGACATATGCCCAGCTTTCTGTAACGGTTCACATAGGTCTTCAGAATTTGTCAGGATATGGTTCATATCCACAAAACTCAGAATATGCATTGGACATGGTCTGTATTCTCTCAAATATCACCTGTTGCGCATTGAAATAACCGGAGGAGCCGACCCAACCTGAGTGAAACGAACCAGCAGGAATGCGGCCTCCATTCGCTTTTCCAGTGCACACAGATTACATGTCTTTTTTCTCTGGCCCCTGTTCCTGCCCATTTCATAATGGACCATTCTAAATCAAATCTAATTTTACATAATTAGTAAAGATAAGATGAAATTGAGAATAATCCGATGAGAGAACAGTGTGTGCAGCCTGAGGCAAGGAACAGAGAGCACGCTTTTTTGTGACTTTCAGCCACACATGTTGCTGACAGGTGTATAAAATCGAACACACCGTCTTGCAATCTCCATAGACAAACATCAGCAGTAGAATGGCCTTGCTGAAGAGCTCAGTGACTTTCAACGTGACTGCCCATTCTCACGTATACAGGTTTGTTTGTTAGGATTGTCAGCCATGGTGACACGCATTACTGGAAGTCTGCTCTTACCCTACACTGATTTCACTGTGGAGGAGAGCTTTTCTCATGGCACACGCACAAGCGCACACACACACACACACACACACACACACACACACACACACACACACACACAACACACACACAACACACACACACAACACACACACACAAACACACACACAGTCAGACACAACACACACAGAGTCAGAGTATTGGCCAGCAACCAACTCAGCCCCCTCACTACCTTTCCAATCTACTGCACAATAAATCACCTATATCATAGACTGCTTATGATCTTTGTAAATACAATTAATAACCTCATATCTGGATAGTGTATCAGGGTGTTGAAACAGTGAGAAATGTGAGAGTTTTCTGAAGGCAGTAGACACAGTTTATGCATTAGAGAGACAGTATGGAGCCTGGCAGGAAGACCCGAGGGCCTCTGTGGCCGCTCAAGTGCATTATAGTTAAACACAGTACGACACAGACACCTAATGAAACCTCTGAAGCTGTGCCTGGAGTGTGTGTGTGTGTGTGTGAGTGTATGCTTTCGTCATACTGTGTCTTCAGATCAGTAAATATGAAGGAGAAGAGAGATGTCAGACTATTTAGAATAGCAGATCAAAACTGTTTGTAAAACACTTCGCACACACACGACAGGCTGATAGAAGTATACAATAATTAGTAGACTAACAGTAGACTAACATATGGCATCAGGGGAAGGCCCTTTTCCTGTTTCAGAATGACAATGCCCCCATGCACAAAGCGAGGTCCATACAGAAATGGTTTGTCAAGATCGGTGTGCAAGAACTTGACTGGCCTGCACAGAGCCCTGATCTCAACCCCATCGAACACCTTTGGGATGAATTGGAACACCAACTGCGAGCCAGGCCTAATCGACCAATATCAGTGCCCAAGCTCACTAATGCTTTTGTGTCTGAATGGAAGCAAGTCTCTGCAGCAATGTTCCAACATCTAGTGGAACGCCTTCCCAGAAGAGTGGAGGCTGTTATAGCAGCAAAGGGGGGATCACCTCCATATTAAAGCCCATGAATTCGGAATTAAATGTTTGACGAGCAAGTGTCCACATACTTTTGGACCTTCTGGAATCTACCTCAAATACCTCGTACCTCTACACGTTGATCTGGTACTCCCTCTACACAGCTCCATTGTTGTGTATTTTATTTTTTATTTCTATTAATTATTTCTTTTATAAAACGCTGCGTCGTTGGGAAGGGCATTTCACGGTAAAGTCTGCACCAGTTGTATTCGGAGGATGTGACAAATAACATTAGATTTAATCTTAACCCTCCTTCCCTGTCTTGACTCATACTGTATCTTCAGGCTCCTAGATCCTCATACTGTATCTTCAGGCAGAGTAAATCCTCATATTGTATCTTCAGGCTCCTAGATCCTCATACTGTATCTTCAGGTAGAGTAGATCCTCATACTGTATCTTCAGGCTCCTAGATCCTCATACTGTATCTTCAGGTAGAGTAGATCCTCATACTGTATCTTCAGGCTCCTAGATCCTCATACTGTATCTTGAGGTCGAGTAGATCCTCATACTGTATCTTCCGGCTCCTAGATCCTCATACTGTATCTTCAGGTAGATCCTCATACTGTATCTTCAGGCAGAGTAGATCCTCATACTGTATCTTCAGGCTCCTAGATCCTCATACTGTATCTTCAGGTAGAGTAGATCCTCATACTGTATCTTCAGGCAGAGTAGATCCTCATACTGTATCTTCAGGCTCCTAGATCCTCATACTGTATCTTCAGGTAGAGTAGATCCTCATACTGTATCTTCAGGCAGAGTAGATCCTCAGATCTTCAGGCAGAATAGATCCTCATACTGTATCTTCAGGTAGAGTAGATCTTCATACTGTATCTTCAGGCACAGTAGATCCTCATACTGTATCTTCAGGTAGAGTAGATCCTCATACTGTATCTTCAGGCAGAAAGACCCTCATACTGTATCTTCAGGCTCCTAGATCCTCATACTGTATCTTCAGGCTGAGAAGATCCTCAGATCTTCAGGCTCCTAGATCCTCATACTGTATCTTCAGGCTCCTAGATCCTCATACTGTATCTTCAGGCAGAGTAGATCCTCATACTGTATCTTCAGGTAGAGTAGATCTTCATACTGTATCTTCAGGCACAGTAGATCCTCATACATCCTCATACTGTATCTTCAGGCAGAGTAGATCCTCATACTGTATCTTCAGGCAGAGTAGATCCTCATACTATATCTTCAGGCAGAGTAGATCCTCATACTGTATCTTCAGGCAGAGTAGATCCTCATACTATATCTTCAGGCAGAGTAGATCCTCATACTGTATCTTCAGGCAGAGTAAATCCTCATACTGTATCTTCAGGCTCCTAGATCCTCATACTGTATCTTCAGGCAGAGTAAATCCTCATATTGTATCTTCAGGCTCCTAGATCCTCATACTGTATCTTCAGGTAGAGTAGATCCTCATACTGTATCTTCAGGCTCCTAGATCCTCATACTGTATCTTGAGGTAGAGTAGATCCTCATACTGTATCTTCCGGCTCCTAGATCCTCATACTGTATCTTCAGGCTCCTAGATCCTCATACTGTATCTTCAGGTAGAGTAGATCCTCATACTGTATCTTCAGGCAGAGTAGATCCTCATACTGTATCTTCAGGCTCCTAGATCCTCATACTGTATCTTCAGGTAGAGTAGATCCTCATACTGTATCTTCAGGCAGAATAGATCCTCATACTGTATCTTCAGGTAGAGTAGATCTTCATACTGTATCTTCAGGCACAGTAGATCCTCATACATCCTCATACTGTATCTTCAGGCAGAGTAGATCCTCATACTGTATCTTCAGGCAGAGTAGATCCTCATACTATATCTTCAGGCAGAGTAGATCCTCATACTGTATCTTCAGGCTCCTAGATCCTCATACTGTATCTTCAGGTAGAGTAGATACTCATACTGTATCTTCAGGCTCCTAGATCCTCATACTGTATCTTGAGGTAGAGTAGATCCTCATACTGTATCTTCCGTCCTAGATCCTCATACTGTATCTTCAGGCTCCTAGATCCTCATACTGTATCTTCAGGTAGAGTAGATCCTCATACTGTATCTTCAGGCAGAGTAGATCCTCATACTGTATCTTCAGGCTCCTAGATCCTCATACTGTATCTTCAGGTAGAGTAGATCCTCATACTGTATCTTCAGGCAGAATAGATCCTCATACTGTATCTTCAGGTAGAGTAGATCTTCATACTGTATCTTCAGGCACAGTAGATCCTCATACTGTATCTTCAGGCTGAGAAGATCCTCATACTGTATCTTCAGGCAGAGAAGATCCTCATACTGTATCTTCAGGCAGAGTAGATCCTCATACTGTATCTTCAGGCAGAGTAGATCCTCATACTGTATCTTCAGGCTCCTAGATCCTCATACTGTATCTTCAGGTAGAGTAGATCCTCATACTGTATCTTCAGGCAGAGTAGATCCTCATACTGTATCTTCAGGCAGAGTAGATCCTCATACTATATCTTCAGGCAGAGTAGATCCTCATACTGCATCTTCAGGCAGAGTAGATCCTCATACTGTATCTTCAGGCAGAGTAGATCCTCATACTGTATCTTTAGGCAGAGTAGATCCTCATACTGTATCTTCAGGCAGAGTAGATCCAGAAAAGATCCTATTTGAACTGATATAGGGAGTGATGTGAGGAGATGATGTCATTCATACGTGTGATGTTAGCTCTGAAGAAATGTGTTGGTCTGACACCAATATCATGGTCTCTGCTCAGGTATTCAGAGCACCAGAGTAGGTAGCTCCAGTGAGTGACAGGGTTGTATGCTAACCCAACAGGAGATGTGATAAACGTACTGAGACGTTAGCGAGCGCCTAAGAGACAAACAGCTCCAACAGAGTCACCTGCCAATCATCTGGCACTCAGACAGATGACAAGTACTAACGAGAAGACAGGATGTGACAGATAGTGTGTGAGTGTCCATATGTACTCGTGTGTGCGGTTACTGTGTGTGCGGTTTTACTGTCCTTGTGGGGACCAGAAGTCCTTACGAGGAAAATTCAGACAAGTGGGAACATTTTGCTGGTCCCCACAAGAAAAAAGACTACTTTAGGCTTAGGGTTTAGGTTTATGGTTCGGGTTACAATTAGGGTTAGGAATCGAATTAGGGTTAGGTTAACGGTTAGGTTTAAATTTAGGGTTATGGAAAATAGGATTTGAATGGGAATCAATTGTTTGGTCCCCACTAGGATATTAAAACAAATGTGTGTGTGTGTCTATGTGTACTGATGTGTGTCTGTGTGTGTGTGTGTGTCTGTGGTTTTTATGGGTAGGCCGTCATTGCAAATAAGAATTTGTCCTTAACTGACTTGCCTAGTTAAATAAAGGTTAAATAAAATGAAGTCAAACATTTTTTACCATGATTTTGGAATGAGATGGTCGACGAGCAGGTGTCCACATACACTACATGACCAAAAGTATCTCAGTCATAGTAAGTACGTTTTTCCTCAATAAAGTAGCTCTCAGCAAAGTGCCAGTAAGGGGGGAAAGTGCCTGGATTAGGACCTGTGCTGCTATCTCTGTGAGGTAGGATCGTACTCTACGGATGTTGTAGAGCATGAACCTATAGGAGCGAGTCACTGCTTTGATGTTTGCAGAGAACGACAGGGTGTTGTCCAGGGTCAAGCCAAGGTTCTTTGCACTCTGGAGGGGGACATTGTGGAGCTGTCAACCGGGATGTCGAGGTCTTGGAGAGGGTGGGCCTTCCCCGGGAAGAAGAGCAGCTCCGTCTTGTCGAGGTTGAGCTTGAGGTGGTGGGCCGACATCCAAGCTGAGATATCTGCCAGGCACAGAGAGATGCGTGTCACCACCTGGGTGTCAGAAGGGGAGAAGGAGAAAAGTAGTTGAGTGGCAGCCGCATAGCAATGATAGGAGAGACTATGTGAGGATATGACAGAGCCAAGTGACTTGGTGTACAGAGAGAAGAGGAGAGGGCCTAGAACCAAGCCTTGGGGGACACCAGTAGTAAGAGTACATGTTGCATACACAGATCCTCTCCATGCACCTGGTAGGAGCGGCCTGCCAGGTAGGATGCAATCCAAGAGAGTGCAGAGCCTGAGACACCAGGCCCTGAGAGAGTGGAGAGGAGGATCTGTTGGTTCACGGTGTTGAAGGCAGCGGTAGGTCTATGATTATGAGAACAGAGGAGAGAGTCAGCTTTGGCAGTGCGGAGAGCCTCCTTGACACAAAGAGCAGTCTCAGTTTATTGACCCGTCTTGAAGCCTGGTTAGGGTCAACAAGATCATTTTGAGAGAGCTAGCGAGAGAGCTAGTCAGAGACAGCACGCTCAAGTGTTTTAGAAAGAAAAGAAAGAAGGGATACAAATCTGTAGTTTTTGACATCAGAGGGGTCGAGTGTTGGTTTCTTGAGGAGGGGACATTTTGAAGCCAGTGGCCAGCGATGAGTTGATGGGGGAAGTGAGAAATGGGAGAGGGTCTCCAAAGATGGTTTGGAGAAGGGAAGAGAAGATAGGGTTGAGTGGGACAGTTGTCGGGCGGCCAGACCTCACTAGTTGCAAGATTTCATCTGGAGAGAAAGGGGAGAAAGAGGTCAAGACAGAGTAGTTCTGTGTGAATGGGACCAGTGGACCCACTAGGCTGAGTGAATGAGGAGTGGATGTCATCCATCTTCTTTTCAAAGTGGTTCAAAGTCGTCCGCAGAGAGGGAGGAGAGAGGGAGAGGTGGGGAGGAAAGTGGAAAAGAGTTTCCTAGGGTTAGAGGCAGAATTTCGACATGTAGAATGATAGAAAGTGGCTTTATAGCAGCGGATACAGAGGCAAGGGCTGAGCCAGCAAGGAGGAAAGGGGACAGTGCGAGTCATAGGAAAAGAGAGGAGAGTAGGGTCGAAGAGGCAGAATCAGGAGACAGACAGGAGAAAGATTTAGTAGAAGGGAGAGATGATAGGATAGAAGAGGAGAGAGTAGTGGGAGAGAGAGAAGATTATGACAGCGCATGACCATCTGAGTAGGGGTTGAGTAGGTAGGGTTGTAGGAGAGGGAAGCAGAAAAGGAAACAAAGTAGTGATCAGAGACCTAGAGGGGGGGGGTTGTGCCAGGATAACAGCCTCTCCCTCAACGTCAGCAAAACCAAGGATCTGATCGGGGACTTGAGAAAACAGGCGGGTGAGCATGCCCCCATCTGCATCGACAGGGCTGCAGTGAAAAGAGTCAAAAGCTACAAGTTCCTCGGCATGCACATCACAGAGGACCTATAATAGTCCAATCACACCGACACCGCAGGGAAGTAGGCGCAACAGCGCCTCTTCAACCTCAGGCGACGGAAGAAATTTGACATGGGCCCTCAGATCCTCAAGAAGTTGTGCAGCTGCACCATCGAGAGCATCTTGAACCATCTGTATCACCGCCTGGTATAGCAACTGCACCGCCCTCAACCGCAAGCCTCTACAGAGGGTGGTGCGGACAGCCCAATACATTACTGGGGGCGAGCTACCTGCCTTCCAGGACATTTACACAAGGCGGTGTCTGAGGAAGATCCGGAAGATCCACGGACTCAAGTCAGCCGAGTACCGGGCTGTTCAATCTGTTACCATCTGGCAAGTGGTATCAGAGCATCCAGTCTCAGACCAACAGGCTCCGAGACAGTTTCTACCACCAGGCCAAACGGTGTCGGAGCATCCAGTCTCAGACCAACAGGCTCCGAGACAGTTTCTACCACCAGGTCAAACGGTGTCGGAGCATCCAGTCTCAGACCAACAGGCTCCGAGACAGCTTCTACCACCAGGCTACCCGACTGCTGAGCAGCTAAGCCTAACTGTTTACCTACTTAGAACAGCACGTTAGAGACTATGTGCACCTTAAAGACTATCTGCACCAAGAGACTATTTACACGGGCTCTCCACACATCCAACCTTTACACACATGCATACACTAACACACGCACACACACAGTCAACGCTGCTGTTCTATTATATACTATTGATTTAACTGTGCAACCATGACAACATCCACTTTAAATGTGTAAATACAGCCATACTTGACATGGCATATTTAGAATATATACTGTATATCCCATTGTGGAAATATCAGTTTATTAATTTGCATACTACTGTCTAACTATCTGTTGTTTTTTATTTGACTTTTTGTATTATTGATATTGATTATTGTACTGCAATGTTGAGGGAGTATTTCACTGCACCTTTTATCCTGGGAACTGTGCATGTGAACATGCTGTGTCGGGAGTGACCATGATGGGGAAGTTTCACAGGCACAGCAGTGTGTGTGTTTGTATGGCTAAATCAGGCTAAATCCACTCCACCATATGTACAGGTCGAGTGGGCCCTTGTGAACACCTGTGTGGACATGCTGAGGTACTCAGACCCTAAAAGACAATAGACCGTGTTAGACAGAGTATTGCATGAGTAAGAGGACAGACACCAGACATGTTGTCTTAGCACCACACTTTGTTCAGCAGATCTACAGCTGACAGCTACTGAGTCCTTCACATATACAAAGAGGTGCAATGTGTTCACACTAAAAATGTTGCATTAAAGCTTAAGTCATTATTCAATGTTTTACATTTTTTACTGCATCAGACGTTTCGGCTTTATAGCCCTTTTTCAGTGTGTAGGTACAGCCCTTCACACGCACACACACCCACACACACACCCTGCCACCAACAGTGACAGCATGTAATTCAACTGAGGAGATGGACAGGTGAGTCAGGGTGAAAATTGAAAATCTCCACTTGGGAGAAATGAGCAGCCCTGTGCCAACACCACGACGACCAGATGCTGTCAGACTATGACAGAACACGTAGTCAGATGAAGAGAGAGCAGCTGGAGTAGAACTCGGCGTTGTAACACTTCCTGGTGAGAGCGTTCTCATTAGTGTCAGCCTCCAATCATCTTCCTTAAGCAGCAGCATGTGACCAGAAGAGATGCGAGGGGACCAGAAAGGGAGGAAAGTGCCACCTTCCTGACATTAGAATGCATCTCACGCATCAATGCTTTATGATCAAAACAGCCTTAAATGATAATGAGAAATATTCAGCTTTTCCATGTTTGTGGAAATATTCTGTTTCCTTTGTTTGTCTCTGTGCACACTGTAAGACAGACAAGCATACAGAGGTACACAAACAGGAGGAGCAAGAGAGAAAGACGAAAACACACTTGAGTTTGCAAGAAAGGCATTTCACTGTACTTGTGCATGTGACCTTGAAACTTGAAACACTAGGGCTGTGAAGGTCATGGAATTTTGGATGACGGCTATTGGTCAGTCAAATGACCACGTCACCGTTACAACCACTTGAATAGCAAAACATACATGTATATATGTGTATATATGTACAGATGTGTGTGTGTATATATATATATAAATATATACATACATGTATGTATGTATGTATGTATGTATGTATGTATGTATGTATGTATGTATGTATGTATGTATGTATGTATGTATGTATGTATGTATATATGTATATATGTATATATGTGTGTATATATATATTACACACATATATATACACACATATATATACTGTCACACCCTGACCATAGTTTGCTTTGTATGTTTCTATGTTTTGGTTGGTCAGGGTGTGAGCTGGGTGGGCATTCTATGTTACATGTCTAGTTTGTCTAGTTCTATTTTTGGCCTGAAGAGTTGCCATGGTGAGGAGGCCACGGAAGCGGACAAGGTGGGGGACTAGGACTACGGTGAAGTGGGGGCCACGTCCAGCACCAGAGCCGCCACCGCGGACAGATGCCCACCCAGACCCTCCCCTATAGGTTCATGTTTTGCGGCCGGGGGGGGGTACTGTCACACCCTGACCATAGTTTGCTTTGTATGTTTCTATGTTTTGGTTGGTCAGGGTGTGAGCTGGGTGGGCATTCTATGTTACATGTCTGTTAGTTTTTGTCTAGTTCTATGTTTGGCCTGATATGGTTCTCAATCAGAGGCAGGTGTTCGTCATTGTCTCTGATTGGGAACCATATTTAGGTAGCCTGTTTGGTGTTGGTTTTTGTGGGTGATTGTCCTTGTAACTGTCTAGTGTTAGTTTGCACCAGTTTAGGCTGTTTCGGTTTTCACATTACGTTTATTGTTTTTGTATTGATTCGTGTTTACTTTGTTTTTATTAAACATGAATCTCAATAGCCACGCCGCATTTTGGTCTGACTCTCTTTGCCATACAGAAAACCGTGACATACACACACATATGTACACATTAATTAATTATAATTATAATATAATTATAATTATATATGTATATATACACATACTATATATACATAATATATGTATTATGTATGTGTACATATGTGTGTGTGTATATGTATATATTTATATATATAGATAGATGTATATATACACACACACACACACATATATATAGATAGATATACACACACACATATATATACATACATACATACATATATATACAGTGGGGCAAAAAAGTATTTAGTCAGCCACCAATTGTGCAAGTTCTCACACTTAAAAAGATGAGAGAGGCCTGTAATTTTCATCATAGGTACACTTCAACTTTGACAGACAAAATTAGAAAAAAAAATCCAGAAAATCACATCGTAGGATTTTTAATGAATTGATTTGCAAATTATGGTGGAAAATAAGTATTTGGTCACCTACAAACAAGCAAGATTTCTGGCTCTCACAGACCTGTAACTTCTTCTTTAAGAGGCTCCTCTGTCCTCCACTCGTTACCTGTATTAATGGCACCTGTTTGAACTTGTTATCAGTATAAAAGACACCTGTCCACAACCTCAAACAGTCACACTCCAAACTCCACTATGGCCAAGACCAAAGAGCTGTCAAAGGACACCAGAAACAAAATTGTAGACCTGCACCAGGCTGGGAAGACTGAATCTGCAATAGGTAAGCAGCTTGGTTTGAAGAAATCAACTGTGGGAGCAATTATTAGGAAATGGAAGACATACAAGACCACTGATAAGATCCCTTGATCTGGGGCTCCACACAAGATCTCACCCCTTGGGGTCAAAATGATCACAAGAGCTGTGAGCAAATATCCCAGAACCACACGGGGGGACCTAGTGAATGACCTGCAGAGAGCTGGGACCAAAGTATGGAGCAACAAAGTTTCATCACGTTGTGAATAGACCATGTTACGGCTGAAACGCCCGGCCATCTCATCTTCAGTCATTTTATAAATATTTTTTATAAATAAACAGTTATGACGGTTATTTTATTTTCATGACGGTCTGTTTCCATAACCGTTGGTTACATGTTCCAGCCCTAAATACACACACACACACACACACACACACAACACACACACACACACACACACACACACACACACACACACACACACACACACACACACACACACACACACACACACGCTTCTGTGACTTTATGACTCAGCATAGTAGCACGAAACTGTCCACAAACTGAAAGCTTCTCCCTATTAAACCACCTCAGCTCAGCAGTGGAGTCTCTATACACACACTAGGGTTGATATCCAGATTTTCTTACCGTCATACTGTACCATACCAGTGTTTACGTTATTACTGGAAGTGCACACAAGGAGCGCTATTTAGTTAAAAAGACACACAAAACAATTTAGGCAACATGGATCTTGATCCTGGAGGGGATTGATCGTCTCTGCTGGAACCAAGAAGCTTGATCTTGCCATCTAGCCACGTAGCTAGCAAGTTAGCAAACCAAATGCATAGTTGGTGCCCAGAGCTGGATATCATTTAATTGGCACATCTACGATAGTTAACTTATAAGCAGTGGCATAGCACACACCTCCACAGTCCCCGCAAGGGGAGGGGCCCCCAACTCCTGGGTATCGAAAATCATACTGTTGGTATGTCTAAATACACCGGTATCCGCTGTATCGTCCAAGCCTAACACACACACTCTCATCCTCCTTTGACCTTCTGACTCATCATAGCAGCACGAAACCATTTGCAAACTGAAAGCTTGTCCTTGTTAAACCAATTCCGCTCAGCAGTGAAGTCTCTACTGTGATGGGGCCTCAGTCAAACAGCATTTAGTGAACTGAGCAGTTCTCTACACACACACACACACACGTCTCCTGCAGTATCAACACATGACAGTGTGGGTCACAATGAGTCCTGCTATTTGGTTTTTAAAAAGTGTTCCATACTGCCGAAAGAATGTTGTACCAAACAACGTCCTCGTCCAAAACGCCCCACAAGAAGACCATGACCTTTGACCCTACCTGTTTGTCTTTGTCCTTGGCCTTTCCGCTGCTGCTGACCCGGGAGGAAGGGACATCACGGGGGATGACAGAGATCTGGTGCAGTGGCATGTTCATCCCCGCGGAAACCACCGGACTGGGCGTACTCACACACACACTTCCTGTCTTGCTGCTGCTGCCACGGCAACAGGCATGGCTGGCCAAAACACTACTCCTACCGTAGCCTGCACTGCTCTGGAGAGGAAAAAGAGTGGAAAGAGGAGAGACAGGTTAAGACATACAGTACATAAACAACACTCACACTTATTTGAAAAAGATATTTGAATTTTCCTTTCTTTCTTTATCAGAGTGATGACTACACAATGACAGAGAGAAGAGTCTGAACAGCCCATGTTGTGAAATCTAAAACTATAGTACGATCATCCAATAATAGCACATCGAGGGTGAGAGAAGACTCACAAAACCAGGACAAAAAAAGACGATGATTTGGGGGATTTGCATGACATTTAATCCATAGAATGGTCATTTGGAGGAAGGATTGTTGACTTATATTTTCCAAGATTCATAAATAATTGTATAAACATTTTTAATGAAATAGAAATACTAATCATATTACAGAGAAAGTGGTAAAGCTTCATATGACACCAGTGTTCGCTTTGTAGCACCTGCAGATAAAACATCATGGAGTCTTATTAAAGGAGACCTGTAGCACCTACAGATAAAACATCATGGAGTCTTAAAGGAGACCTGTAGCACCTACAGATAAAACATCATGGAGTCTTAAAGGAGACCTGTAGCACCTACAGATAAAACATCATGGAGTCTTAAAGGAGACCTGTAGCACCTACAGATAAAACATCATGGAGTCTTAAAGGAGACCTGTAGCACCTACAGATAAAACATCATGGAGTCTTATTAAAGGAGACCTGTAGCACCTACAGATAAAACATCATGGAGTCTTATTAAAGGAGACCTGTAGCACCTACAGATAAAACATCATGGAGTCTTAAAGGAGACCTGTAGCACCTACAGATAAAACATCATGGAGTCTTAAAGGAGACCTGTAGCACCTACAGATAAAACATCATGGAGTCTTAAAGGAGACCTGTAGCACCTACAGATAAAACATCATGGAGTCTTAAAGGAGACCTGTAGCACCTACAGATAAAACATCATGGAGTCTTAAAGGAGACCTGTAGCACCTACAGATAAAACATCATGGAGTCTTAAAGGAGACCTGTAGCACCTACAGATAAAACATCATGGAGTCTTATTAAAGGAGACCTGTAGCACCTACAGATAAAACATCATGGAGTCTTAAAGGAGACCTGTAGCACCTACAGATAAAACATCATGGAGTCTTAAAGGAGACCTGTAGCACCTACAGATAAAACATCATGGAGTCTTAAATGTCAAATAAGCCAACTTTTATAAATTATTTCTCAATTATGGTTTTAGATACAAATATCTAATATATGTCAACAATA
This sequence comes from Oncorhynchus tshawytscha, assembly GCF_018296145.1. NCBI lineage: Eukaryota > Metazoa > Chordata > Actinopteri > Salmoniformes > Salmonidae > Oncorhynchus > Oncorhynchus tshawytscha. Next base: position 27,066,097 of record NC_056444.1, read on the forward strand.
CTTCTTCCAAATGACCATTATATGGATTAAATGTTAGAAGAAGAAAAATCATGGTCTTTTTTCGTCCTGGTTTCGTGAAGAATCACCCTGATAACATATTGACAGGGCCTGAAGCAGCCCAAGGTGAGAAGTTATGAAAATACACTTTATAAATATATGGTTTCCACTTCTGCTAATGCAGCCATCTGCAGTGCATAGCCACTGACTGCAATTACTGTAAGGTTCAACCCCTCTGGTGTGTGGATGTGTGTGCGTGCGTGCATGTGCATGTGTGTGAGAGTTTTTGTGCCTGCATGTGTTGATGCGGATCCGTGTACACGTTTGTGTGTGTGTGTGTGTGTGTGTGTGTGTGTGTGTGTGTGTGTGTGCCAACACTGGAGATGTAGGCTACTAGTAAGGGAGAGAGGAATATGTCATATTGACGTCTTAGGCGAACCCTGTGAAATACGGCGTCCAGGTCAAGGGCACTGGGCAAAACTGTTGGAGGGCATCTACCATCACCGTAGTGCCAGGACTCTATTTGGGGAGGGAGGGAACAGGTGGAAGACAGGAAGAAGAGGAAGACAGACAGGAAGAGGGGTAGTGGTGCATCACTAATCCAGTGCTGTCTGGAAGTAGAGGTGGGTTCTATTTCTCTCTCAGTAGAGGTTAGGGATATCTCAGGGGACCATAGGGGTCTCCGGTAGTCTCTCCCTCAGGTCCCAAGGACATTATAGACCCAGAGGACAAGGCACTGCAGGGAGACTAACAAGTGGACTTGACACTATCACAGTCAGATATGAATTACATAGCAGGGTCACCAGAAAGGCTTTTCATTATGTAATGAGAGAGAAGAAGAGGGTTAGAGAGGGATAGAGAGGGAAGAAGAGGGTTAGAGAGGGAAGAAAAGGGAAGGAAAGTTAAGAAGAAGAGGGTTAGAGAGAGATAGAGGGAAGAAGATTAGAGAGAGATAGAGGGAAGAAGAGGGTTAGAGAGAGTTGGAGGGAGAAA
>NC_056444.1:27372086-27562086 GCF_018296145.1 Oncorhynchus tshawytscha
CCGCTGTTTCCTGGTTGCTAAACTTCGAATTGTTCGCCTAATTTCAGATTTTGTGACAAAACAAGCAATCATTGTGTAGAGAATCATTGTACTATTTAAAATGTTGTAAAATATATTTTCCTTAACCAAAAATATTGTGTAGTCAGCAGTTGTTGAAGAAAAACAAAAGGGAAGCATAGAAAAAGCACCCGACCCTTACCAACAAATGCAGTGAGAAATCAAATTGAGAAATAACTTTAAAAAGGTAATAATAAATATCACATGCCTTTTCAAAATGTGCAGTGGTCCATTCATCTGAACTGTGTATGAGCACTGGACAATTTCCTGACCTTTTGCTGTCCACTGTAGCCTACTGTATGTGTTGTCCCTCCCTATGGCCTGGCTACTACAGTAGGCTGTCAGTGGTTGACTTCGATGTGTTGTGTCATGTGTTGTTGATACTGGAATGGAGTCGGCAGCGTGCCTCCCAGCCATCCAACCAGGGCGTGATAAGTTTCTACTCACTGACACATGCCCCTCTCTCCTGCTCTGATGTACTGGGAATAACATGCCCCTCTCTCCTGCTCTGATGTACTGGGAATAACATGCCCCTCTCTCCTGCTCTGATGTACTGGGAATAACATGCCCCTCTCTCCTGCTCTGATGTACTGGGAATAACATGCCCCTCTCTCCTGCTCTGATGTACTGGGAATAACATGCCCCTCTCTCCTGCTCTGATGTACTGGGAATAACATGCCCCTCTCTCCTGCTCTGATGTACTGGGAATAACATGCCCCTCTCTCCTGCTCTGATGTACTGGGAATAACATGCCCCTCTCTCCTGCTCTGATGTACTGGGTATAACATGCCCCTCTCTCCTGCTCTGATGTACTGGGAATAACATGCCCCTCTCTCCTGCTCTGATGTACTGGGAATAACATGCCCCTCTCTCCTGCTCTGATGTACTGGGAATAACATGCCCCTCTCTCCTGCTCTGATGTCCTGGGTATAACATGCCCCTCTCTCCTGCTCTGATGTACTGGGAATAACATGCCCCTCTCTCCTGCTCTGATGTACTGGGAATAACATGCCCCTCTCTCCTGCTCTGATGTACTGGGAATAACATGCCCCTCTCTCCTGCTCTGATGTACTGGGAATAACATGCCCCTCTCTCCTGCTCTGATGTACTGGGAATAACATGCCCCTCTCTCCTGCTCTGATGTACTGGGAATAACATGCCCATCTCTCCTGCTCTGATGTACTGGGAATAACATGCCCATCTCTCCTGCTCTGATGTACTGGGAATAACATGCCCATCTCTCCTGCTCTGATGTACTGGGAATAACATGCCCATCTCTCCTGCTCTGATGTACTGGGAATAACATGCCCATCTCTCCTGCTCTGATGTCCTGGGAATAACATGCCCATCTCTCCTGCTCTGATGTCCTGGGAATAACATGCCCATCTCTCCTGCTCTGATGTACTGGGAATAACATGCCCATCTCTCCTGCTCTGATGTCCTGGGAATAACATACCCCTCTCTCCTGCTCTGATGTACTGGGAATAACATACCCCTCTCTCCTGCTCTGATGTACTGGGAATAACATGCCCATCTCTCCTGCTCTGATGTCCTGGGAATAACATGCCCCTCTCTCCTGCTCTGATGTACTGGGAATAACATGCCCATCTCTCCTGCTCTGATGTACTGGGAATAACATGCCCATCTCTCCTGCTCTGATGTCCTGGGAATAACATACCCCTCTCTCCTGCTCTGATGTACTGGGAATAACATGCCCATCTCTCCTGCTCTGATGTACTGGGAATAACATGCCCATCTCTCCTGCTCTGATGTCCTGGGAATAACATGCCCCTCTCTCCTGCTCTGATGTCCTGGGAATAACATGCCCATCTCTCCTGCTCTGATGTCCTGGGAATAACATACCCCTCTCTCCTGCTCTGATGTCCTGGGAATAACATACCCCTCTCTCCTGCTCTGATGTACTGGGAATAACATGCCCATCTCTCCTGCTCTGATGTCCTGGGAATAACATGCCCCTCTCTCCTGCTCTGATGTACTGGGAATAACATGCCCATCTCTCCTGCTCTGATGTCCTGGGAATAACATGCCCCTCTCTCCTGCTCTGATGTCCTGGGAATAACATGCCCATCTCTCCTGCTCTGATGTACTGGGAATAACATGCCCATCTCTCCTGCTCTGATGTACTGGGAATAACATGCCCATCTCTCCTGCTCTGATGTACTGGGAATAACATGCCCATCTCTCCTGCTCTGATGTACTGGGAATAACATGCCCATCTCTCCTGCTCTGATGTACTGGGAATAACATGCCCATCTCTCCTGCTCTGATGTCCTGGGAATAACATGCCCATCTCTCCTGCTCTGATGTCCTGGGAATAACATGCCCCTCTCTCCTGCTCTGATGTCCTGGGAATAACATACCCCTCTCTCCTGCTCTGATGTACTGGGAATAACATACCCCTCTCTCCTGCTCTGATGTACTGGGAATAACATGCCCATCTCTCCTGCTCTGATGTACTGGGAATAACATACCCCTCTCTCCTGCTCTGATGTACTGGGAATAACATACCCCTCTCTCCTGCTCTGATGTACTGGGAATAACATACCCCTCTCTCCTGCTCTGATGTCCTGGGAATAACATGCCCATCTCTCCTGCTCTGATGTACTGGGAATAACATGCCCATCTCTCCTGCTCTGATGTACTGGGAATAACATGCCCATCTCTCCTGCTCTGATGTACTGGGAATAACATGCCCATCTCTCCTGCTCTGATGTCCTGGGAATAACATGCCCATCTCTCCTGCTCTGATGTCCTGGGAATAACATGCCCATCTCTCCTGCTCTGATGTCCTGGGAATAACATGCCCATCTCTCCTGCTCTGATGTCCTGGGAATAACATGCCCATCTCTCCTGCTCTGATGTCCTGGGAATAACATGCCCATCTCTCCTGCTCTGATGTACTGGGAATAACATGCCCCTCTCTGCTCTGATGTCCTGGGAATAACATGCCCCTCTGCTCTGATGTACTGGGAATAACATGCCCCTCTCTCCTGCTCTGATGTACTGGGAATAACATGCCCCTCTCTCCTGCTCTGATGTACTGGGAATAACATGCCCCTCTCTCCTGCTCTGATGTACTGGGAATAACATGCCCCTCTCTCCTGCTCTGATGTCCTGGGAATAACATACCCATCTCTCCTGCTCTGATGTACTGGGAATAACATGCCCATCTCTCCTGCTCTGATGTACTGGGAATAACATGCCCCTCTCTCCTGCTCTGATGTACTGGGAATAACATGCCCCTCTCTCCTGCTCTGATGTACTGGGAATAACATGCCCCTCTCTCCTGCTCTGATGTACTGGGAATAACATGCCCCTCTCTCCTGCTCTGATGTACTGGGAATAACATGCCCATCTCTCCTGCTCTGATGTCCTGGGAATAACATGCCCATCTCTCCTGCTCTGATGTACTGGGAATAACATGCCCCTCTCCTGCTCTGATGTACTGGGAATAACATGCCCCTCTCCCTGCTCTGATGTACTGGGAATAACATGCCCCTCTCTCTGATGTCTGCTCTGATGTACTGGGAATAACATGCCCCTCTCTCCTGCTCTGATGTACTGGGAATAACATGCCCCTCTCTCCTGCTCTGATGTACTGGGAATAACATGCCCATCTCTCCTGCTCTGATGTCCTGGGAATAACATACCCATCTCTCCTGCTCTGATGTACTGGGAATAACATACCCATCTCTCCTGCTCTGATGTACTGGGAATAACATACCCATCTCTCCTGCTCTGATGTACTGGGAATAACATACCCATCTCTCCTGCTCTGATGTACTGGGAATAACATACCCATCTCTCCTGCTCTGATGTACTGGGAATAACATGCCCCTCTCTCCTGCTCTGATGTACTGGGAATAACATGCCCCTCTCTCCTGCTCTGATGTACTGGGAATAACATACCCCTCTCTCCTGCTCTGATGTACTGGGAATAACATACCCCTCTCTCCTGCTCTGATGTCCTGGGAATAACATGCCCCTCTCTCCTGCTCTGATGTCCTGGGAATAACATGCCCTCTCTCCTGCTCTGATGTACTGGGAATAACATGCCCATCTCTCCTGCTCTGATGTACTGGGAATAACATGCCCCTCTCTCCTGCTCTGATGTCCTGGGAATAACATGCCCCTCTCTCCTGCTCTGATGTACTGGGAATAACATGCCCCTCTCTCCTGCTCTGATGTCCTGGGAATAACATGCCCCTCTCTCCTGCTCTGATGTCCTGGGAATAACATGCCCATCTCTCCTGCTCTGATGTACTGGGAATAACATACCCCTCTCTCCTGCTCTGATGTACTGGGAATAACATACCCCTCTCTCCTGCTCTGATGTACTGGGAATAACATGCCCATCTCTCCTGCTCTGATGTCCTGGGAATAACATGCCCCTCTCTCCTGCTCTGATGTCCTGGGAATAACATGCCCATCTCTCCTGCTCTGATGTCCTGGGAATAACATGCCCATCTGTCTATCCTGTGTGGCTGGTTATAGAGCCTGTATGGTTCAGACAAATATAAGCAAGCAGAAAGTGTGTATGATCTTCTGGTTTCACTTTATTTCATACTCCACTGTGTTTAAGAAAACAATTAGCCTAATTACTTAAAATATATTACTTCGTCCTGTAATTCTTTTGGATTTGATTGAAAAGAGAACCTCATTCAGTACAGTCCCAATGTGGTACCTGGTGCTTTTAAAATAAGTACTTGAAAGTAACCATGGCCAAAATGTGCTGCTGACAAAGGAGTGTAGGAGTAAGGAGCTTGTGTTTTTGAGAGTAATTATATAAAAATGGTTAAATTAGTGAGAACTATATGTAACTGTTGCAATAGTTTGAGTGGGCACCGTCTACCATCATCCAATGTTGAATTATTTTGCCATTTTAAATGATTTCATATAGCCCTAATTTTGCTAATGTGGACAGTTAACTTTACTACCTTACACAAACTCAAATTTAAAAAATTTCATTTTTCTTAAAGCTCAGATTGATGATATTAATATAGATGTTTGTAGTCATCAAGATGACACTAAATCACAGTGTATTGAGCAGTGTATTGAGTTAATGGCATGTAGGGACTGAAACACACAACATAGTCTCTATCAGAATGTTTTCAGTGACATATTCACCATAAACAAGTTAAGACAATATGAAAGTCCTGTAACTTACTAATGCTCCCAGTAGACCCACACCCTCATACATTTTCTTGAAGTACACACTCTCTGTCTCTGTCTCTCTGTCTCTCTGTCTCTCGCTCTCTCTCTGTCTCTCTCTGTCTCTCTCTCACAAACATGCAATCTTTGGACAATAAAATGGATGAGTTATTGGGAAGATTAAACTACCAACGGGAAATAAAAAACTGTAACATCTTATGCTTCAGAGTCGTGGCTGAACGACGACAATATTGACATACAGCTGGCTAGTTACAGTGGGGCAAAAAAGTATTTAGTCGGCCACCAATTGTGCAAGTTCTCCCACTTAAAAAGATGAGAGGCCTGTAATTTTCATCATAGGTACTCTTCAACTATGACAGACAAAACGAGAAAACAAAATCCAGAAAATCACATTGTAGGATTTTTAATGAATTTATTTGCAAATTATGGTGGAAAATAAGTATTTGGTCACCTACAAACAAGCAAGATTTCTGGCTCTCACAGACCTGTAACTTCCTCTTTAAGAGGCTCCTCTGTCCTCCACTCGTTACCTGTATTAATGGCACCTGTTTGAACTTGTTATCAGTATAAAAGACACCTGTCCACAACCTCAAACAGTCACACTCCAAACTCTACTATGGCCAAGACCAAAGAGCTGTCAAAGGACACCAGAAACAAAATTGTAGACCTGCACCAGGCAGGGGAGACTGAATCTGCAATAGGTAAGCAGCTTGGTTTGAAGAAGTCAACTGTGGGAGCAAATATTAGGAAATGGAAGACATACAAGACCACTGATAATCTCCCTCGATCTGGGGCTCCACGCAAGATCTCACCCCGTGGTGTCAAAATGATCACAAGAACGGTGAGCAAAACCCCAGAACCACACGGGGGGACCTAGTGAATGACCTGCAGAGAGCTGGGACCAAAATAACAAAGCCTACCATCAGTAACACACTACGCCGCCAGGGACTCAAATCCTGCAGTGCCAGACGTGTCCCCCTGCTTAAGCCAGTACATGTCCAGGCCCGTCTGAAGTTTGCTAGAGAGCATTTGGATGATCCCGAAGAAGATTGGGAGAATGTCATATGGTCAGATTAAACCAAAATATAACTTTTTGGTAAAAACTCAACTCGTTGTGTTTGGAGGACAAAGAATGCTGAGTTGCGTCCAAAGAACACTGTACCTACTGTGAAGCATGGGAGTGGAAACATCATGCTTTGGGGCTGTTTTTCTGCAAAGGGACCAGGACGACTGATCCGTGTAAAGGAAAGAATGAATGGGGCCATGTATCGTGAGATTTTGAGTGAAAACCTCCTTCCATCAGCAAGGGCATTGAAGATGAAAGGTGGCTGGGTCTTTCAGCATGACAATGATCCCAAACACACCGCCCGAGCAACGAAGGAGTGGCTTCGTAAGAAGCATTTCAAGGTCCTGGAGTGGCCTAGCCAGTCTCCAGATCTCAACCCCATAGAAAATCTTTGGAGGGAGTTGAAAGTCCGTGTTGCCCAGCAACAGCCCCAAAACATCACTGCTGTAGAGGAGATCTGCATGGAGGAATGGGCCAAAATACCAGCAACGGTGTGTGAAAACCTTGTGAAGACTTACAGAAAACGTTTGACCTCTGTCATTGCCAACAAAGGGTATATAACAAAGTATTGAGAAACTTTTGTTATTGACCAAATACTTATTTTCCACCATAATTTGCAAATAAATTCATAAAAAATCCTACAATGTGATTTTCTGGATTTTTTTCCCCCTAATTTTGTCTGTCATAGTTGAAGTGTACCAATGATCAAAATTACAGGCCTCTCATCTTTTTAAGTGGGAGAACTTGCACAATTGGTGGCTGACTAAATACATTTTTGCCCCACTGTATATGATGTACCGGCAGGATAGAACAGTGGCGTCTGGTAAAACCAGGGCCGGCGGTCTTTGTGTTTTTGGAAATAACAGCTGGTGCACTATATCTAAGGAAGTCTCGAGCCATTGCTCGCCTGAGGTAGAGTTTCTCATGATAAGCTGCAGACCACATTACCTACCAAGAGAGTTTTCATCTATATTCTTTGTGGCTGTTTTACATACCACCGCAGTCAGAGGCTGGCACCAAGATGGCGTTGAATGAGCTGTATTCCGTCCTACACAAACAAGAAACCGCTCACCCAGAGGCGGTGCTCCTAGTAGCCGGGGACTTTAATGCAGGGAAACTTAAATCAGTTTTTCCTAATTTCTATCAACATGTTAAATGTGCAACCAGAGGGAAAATAACTTTGTACCACGTTTACTCCACACACAGAGATGCATACAAAGCTCTCCCTCGCCCTCCATTTAGCATATCTGACCATAATTCTATCCTCCTGATTTCTTAAAAGCTAAAATTAATGCAAGAAGCACCAGTGACTAGATCAATAAAAAAGTGGTCAGATAAAGTAGATGCTAAGCTACAGGACTGTTTTGCTAGCACAGACTGGAATATGTTCCCGGAATCCTCCAATCGCATTGAGTACACCACATCTGTCATTGGCATCATCAATAAGTGCATCGATGACGTCGTCCCCACAGTGACCGTACGTACATAGCCCAACCAGAAGTCATGGATTACAGGCAGCATCCGCACTGAGCTAAAGGCTAGAGCTGCTGCTTTCAAGGAGCGGGACTCTAACCCGGAAGCTTAAAAGAAATCCCACTATGCCCTCCGATGAACCATTAACAGGAAAGCCTCAATACAGGACTAAGATTGAGTCGTACTACACCGGCTCTGATGCTCGGAGGATGTGGCAGGGCCTGCAAACCATTACAGACTACAAATGGAAGCACAGCCGAGAGGCTTGTCACTAGGCAGCTATCAGACGAGCTAAACTACGTATATGCTCGCTTCGAGGCAAATAACACTGAAACATGCATGAGAGCACCAGCTGTACCGGAAGACTCTGTGATCACGCTCTACGCAGCCGATGTGAGTAAGGCCTTTAGAAAAGTTAACATTCACAAGGCCGCAGGGCCAGACGGATTACCAGGACGTGTACTGCGAGCATGCGCTGACCAACTTACAAGTGTCTTCGCTGACATTTTCAACCTCTCCCTTTCCGAGTCTGTAATACCAACATGTTTTAGGCAGACACCATAGTGCCTGTGCCCAAGAACACTAAGGTAACTTGTCATGGCTGACATCAACACCATCATCCCAGAAACCCTAGACGCACTCCAATTTGCATACCGCCCCAACAGATCCACAGATCTCAATTGCACGCCACACTGCCCTTTCCCACCTGGACAGAAGGAACACCTATGTGAGAATGCTATTCATTGACTACAGCTCAGCGTTCAACACCATAGTGCCCTCAACTCATCACTAAGCTAGGGATCCTGGGACTAAACACCTCCCTCTGCAACTGGATCCTGGACTTGCTGACAGGCTGCCCCCAGGTGGTAAGGGTAGGTAACAACACATCCACCACGCTGATCCTTAACACAGGGGCCCCTCAGGTGCGTGCTCAGTCTCCTCCTGTACTCCCAGTTCACTCATGACTGCACGGCCAGGCATGACTCCAACACCATCATTACATTTGCCGATGATGCAACAGTGGTAGGCCTGATCACCTATGACAACGAGACAACCTATAGGGAGGAGGTCAGAGACCTGGCCGTGTGGTGCCAGGACAACAACCTCCCCCTTAACGTAATCAAGACGAAGGAGATGATTGTGGACTGCAGGAAAAAGAGGACTGAGCACGCCCCCATTCTCATCAATGGGGCTGCAGTGGAGCAGGTTGAGAGCTTCAAGTTCCTTGGTGTCCACATCACCATCAAACTAACATGGTCCAAGCACACCAAGACAGTTGTGAAGTGGGCAAAACAAAACCTCTCCCCCTCAGGAGACTGAAAAGATTTGGTATGGGTCCTCAGATCCTCAAAAAGTTCTACAGCTGCACCATCGAGAGCATCCTGACTGGTTGCATCACTGCCTGCTATGGCAACTGTCCGGCCTCCGACCGCAAGGCACTACAGAGGGCAGTGAGTCTGGCCCAGTACATCACTGGGGCCAAGTTTCCTGCCATCCAGGACCTCTATACCAGGCGGTGTCAAAGGAAGTCCCAAAAAAGTGTCAGACTCCAGCCACCCTAGTCATCGACTGTTCTCTCTGCTACTGCACGGCAAGCGGTACCAGAGCGCCAAGTCTAGGTCCAAGAAGCTTCTAAACAGCTTCTACCCCCCCCAAGTCCATAAGACTCCTGAACATCTAGTCAAATGGCTACCCAGACTATTCACAATACCCACTCCTTCCCTCTCCTCACCACTGCCACTATCTGTTGTCATCTATGCATAGTCACTTTAATTAACTCTACCTACATGTACATACTACCTCAACTTACCGGTGCCCCCGCACATTGACCTGTACTGGCACCCTCCTGTATATATTGTTATTTTTTACTGCTCCCCATTAATTACTTGTTACCTCTGTCTTATTCTTATCTGTATTTTTTAAATTGCACTGTTGGTTAGGGGCTCTGCACTGTTGTATTCGGCGCATGTTTTGATTTGTGGCTATCTTCAGCCATGTGAGCTTGGTGGTTTCCTTGCGTTTGTACAGGTCCTTCGAATGTTAGCTTGAATCTTATCATGTAGGCAGAGTCATCATCGGAGCTCTCCATGACCTGAAGGAGATGGCACAAAGCAGACAACACCACTGAGCAGGAAATGTACTTCTCCCAGAAATCAGTCAAGTACCCACAGTGAAAGATAATTCAAAATCACGTCAGTCAATTGTGAGAGACTTGTTACACACACACACATTATAACACTAGTAGTGTGATAAAGAATATCACCTGCAGCGCTCCAGTAGTTTCTCCAGTTCAGCTGTGGTTGGCATGGTGATGTTAGTTTTCTGTTGGGCCAGAGCATCCCTGTGGTTGTTGATTTCTGTGGACAAGCTTTACCATTTACAGAGTGGTATTCCATCTTGTTGTGACTTCTTGTGTGAGTGACTCCTTCTTTTGCCCATTTGCAATTTGCTGTTGTCCTAGCTCTGCAGCGTTTGGTGGGCTGTGTTTGAAATACCCAACAATTTTTGAGATTTTGATCAGGGCCTTGTCAAACCCGCTGATTTGTAGGGAAACTGTGATGGACCTTAGCAGACTGTGCGGTGCAGGGCACGTGTTCAAAAGGCAGATGGCTCACAGCTGCAATCATGTTCCGCGCACTGTCTGTGCAAACTGTGGTAACTTTGTTTTCAATGTTCCACTGCTTTGCTACATACATGAAATGCTTGGTTCACGTTTCATAGTGCATCTCTTCCGTCTTCATTACGTCCACAGCGTGTGAATTGCAGTTTCCAGTTTTCATTGATGTGGTGCGCAGTAACCCCAAGGTAGTTGTGGTTACTGACCGAAGTCCAGTGGTCATCTGTGAGAGCAACAGCCGTTGCATGTTTCAACTCCTCTGCTTTCATAGTCCTCTCGCTTTCATACAGCTCATGTGTTCTTGTAACGACAGTGGCTCTCGAGGGTAATTCATACGTTGAATCTTTCGACGCTATCTAAATGATATCCCTCAAGCCCACAATGTGGAGTGGCTATTGCTTGTTAGCTTGCTGCTTGTCAACTTGTCCATAGGCCTCCCATGCGCACACTCTTCTAGATTAGCCTGCCGAAGATGTCCTCCGTTGTTACTTGTATTGCCGTAGTCAACGGCATGTTTCGCTTGTTAATCAAATTTTATTGGTCACATGCACGTGATTAGCAAATGTTCAGTTTCGTGTGAATGCTATCATCTGTCCACAGTTTCTGGTTAGGGTTGGTTTTAATAGTCACAGTGGGTACTACATCTCCTATACACTTCCTTATAAACTCATTCACCGTATCCGCAAGCTACCCGCAACATATCCCAGTCCACGTGATCAAAACAATCGTGAAACGTGGATTCCGATTGGTCAGACCAGCGTTGAATAGTACGAAGCACTTCCTGTATGAGTTTCAGGCTTTAGGATGGAAGGAGCAAGATGGAGTCATGGTCAGATTTGCCAAAAGGAGGGTGGGGGAGGGCCTTGAAAGCATTCCAGAAATTTGAATAGCAATGGTGGAGAGTCTTAGTAGCGTGAGTAGGACAGTCAATATGTTGATAGAACTAAGGCAGCCTAGTCCTCAGATTTGCTTTGTTAAAATCCCAAGCTATAATAAATGCAGCCTCAGGATATGTTTGCATAAAGTCCAGTGACGTTCTTTGAGGTCCGTCAAGGTTTTGTCTTGATGTGGGATATAAACTGCCGTGGCAATGACGGAGGAGAATTCTCTTGGGAGATAATATGGTCGGCCTTTAATTGCGAGGTATTCTAGGTCGGGTGAACAAAAGGACTTGAGTTCCTGTATGTTCCTAGAATTACACCATGAGTCGTTAATCATGAAACGCACACCACCGCCCTTCTGCTTCCCAGAGAGATATGTATTCCTGTCTGCGCGATGTACTAAGAATCCTGCTGGCTTTACCGACTCCGACAGAGTATCCCGAGAGAGCCATGTGTCCGTGAAACAAACTATGTTACAGGCTGCAATATCTCTCTGGAAAGAAATCCTTTCTCTAAGCTCATCAACTTTGTTATCTAAAGACTGAACATGAGCAAGTAATATACTCGGAAGAGGTGGGTGGTGTGCGCTCCTCCTAAGTCGAACCAGCAGGAAGCCTCAAGTGCCTCTCCTCCGCTGGTGATGTTTTGGGTTGCCATCTGTAATAAGTTTAAGCTTTGGTGAGAGTGAACAAAGGATCTGCTCCAGGGAAGTCGTATTCCTGGTCGTAATGCTCGTAGTTCTGGTGAATTACCGCCACTCTAATATCCAATAGTTCTTCCCTACTTCATGTAACGACACCATATTTCCTGAGCTAATAATGTAAAAAATAGTACATAAAAAACACAATACTGCAGTTTCCAAAGATCTAGTCGCGATGCTGACATCTTTGTCGGTGCCATCTTCATTTAACAAATAAGAACGAAGACTTGATGTACTTCGCTGATAAACCAATGCACCCTTGCAGTAGATGCAAATGACTTTGCTTTTATCCAGAGACACATCTTGGATTGATTTGAAATTGAATTTGCCATTTTAAAAGCCCCTTTACTAGCATTCTTCATCATTCAGTCATACAAGTAGCTAGCTAGAACAGTGGTTGTCAAACTAGCGCATCGGACTTAAATTTGAATTATGGATGGTTCTTCAGGGGGTAGAAGTAAGAAAATGTGTTAATGGCGGTAATATGCATTCAGGTAACTATTCAGACCCCTTCACTTTTTCCACATTTTCTTGCGTTACAGCCTTATTATAAAATAGATTTCCCCCCCCTCATCAATCTACAAACAATAGCCCGTAATGACGAAGCAAAAAAAGATTTTTAAGATACGTTTGCGAATGTATTAAAACATTTTTTTTAACGGAAATATCACCTCCATATACGTTTTCCGACCCTTTACTCAGTACTTTGTTAAAGCACCTTTGGCAGCGATTACAGCTTTGAGTCTTCTTGGGTATGACTAGGGCTGATGCGGTGACCGTATTACCGCCACACCAGCGGTCACGAGTCCATATGACCGTTTAGTCACGGCCTACCAAACTTGCTAACTGCCTGGCAATCAGCACTCTATTGTCCCTCTAAATCACTCTTACATCATTGCAAATGTAATCGAAAATCATATTGAACACTTCATGAGCTCATGTTGCGCAACATTTCAATAGGTTATGCAATTGCGTGAGAAAAGTGATTTCCTCCATTAAAGAGAGGATCCAACAGCTTTCCATAGGCTATGCCTACTATATTTATTTCTCAACTTCCCTAATATTAAGCACATTGTTTACCTTTACAGCAGGAGTATAGTCTACATGGCTGGCATGACAATAAACCACACGGGGAAAAGCGTCCTCCATTTGCTATTTAAGTGCAAAGATAAAGTGTATTGTTTCCCGCTGCCCCGTTTCGATACAGGTGCATGATAATGGTCCATTCTAAATCAAAACAAATGTCACACATATATTATTTAGTATATGTAAAGACAAGATTAAATCCAGAATAGTCTGATGGGTGACAATATTAGCCCGTCACTTGGGAATTATATATTATCACTTGTGAATGATGCCCAGCAAAATAAATAATACCTTTTTTTGGCTTCTTTTTTTAATCATTGTCGCACACCTCATGTCGCCTAGCCCATAGGACTATATGTTTGTATCACAACTAAAGTAGCCAAATAACTTGTTAAAATTGAGTACATTACTCAGCTTTACAAGGTTTGTATAGCATAACTATATATATAAGCAGCACATGAGTTTAAAGTTTGGGTAAGATAAATTTCACCATAAAAATGCACCTTTTATAATAGAAGCATTACATGCATAATGGTATTTGTGGTTACTTTTGATAATGGTGTTTTACGCTAATAGAACATTCGTGCTTATATCCTCCTGCCGTGTGCACATTGCTGCGCTTATAATGTGAAGAAATAGCCTAATAGTTTATCAACATTTTAAGCTAAACGTTCTGATCTGTTGCGTCAGCCACACCGTGCAATTTTTTTTTTGATGCTAGTGGTTGTAGTAATTTTGGATCTGTTTGAAATATTTATTTCTCGCTCAGAATAGAATAGGTCAACTTTTGTACTATGGGGGACAGTAGATTGACCGAGGCTAATGCTTTTGCTCTTCATTAGGCATCTTGTTGGCTGACAAAGTAAATATAGACAGTTATCCTAATGTTTTTATTATACACCTTGGAATTGGATAAGGATGCGCGCAGTTGCGATGTGTCTGAGAAACCCATTTTCTTGATGGAGAGCCGTGTGAGTGAGATGCTTTGGAGCTGGCAGTATTTAGGGTGGAGGGCAGCAAAGGGCATGGATTTTTTTAGGGTGCACTATGGCCACACAAAGGGCATGGATTTTTTTTAGGGTGCACTATGGCCACACAAAGGGCATGGATTGTTTTAGGGTGCACTATGGACACACAAAGGGGATGCCTGCAGGAAATTTTAGGCATTATCAAGTGCTTCTCAAATTGTGTATGAAAGACTGATGAAGTGTGTACAGCCTGCGCAAAAAAATAAAGCAGAGCTCATGTCTTTCAATTAACTTTAAAAAAATCATCATTAGGGTCGCATCATGTATCCTTACAATGTATTCAAAATCTAAACATATAGCCCAACATTTGTATAACATCTAAAGTTACTTTAATAACTCTAAATTAAGCATATAGGAGTAACTATTTCTTTGTTAACCGCTCAACACAGAATAGCCACTCCCTCTAATCGTTTGGAGAAAATATCCTTTCTATTTTATTCAGCTTTGTTCAATTGTATTGTTAATACTATAAAATATGACAAAATAATGCCACTGAATTCGACACAATGCTGTCTCGGAGCTCTACGGACAATTCCTTCGACCTCGTGGCTTGGTTTTCACTCTGACATGCACTGTCAACTGTGGGACCTTATATAGACAGGTGTGTGGCTTTCCAAATCATGTCCAATCAATTGAATTTACCACAGGTGGGCTCCAATCAAGTCATGAGGTCGAAGGAATTGTCCGTAGAGCTCCGAGACAGCATTGTGTCGAGGCACAGATCTGGGGAAGGGTACCAAACAAATGTCTGGAACCAGCAAGACTCTTCCTAGAGCTGGCCACCCGGCCAAACTGAGCAATCGGGGGAGAAGGGCCTTGGTCAGGGAGGTGAACAAGAACCCGATGGTCACTCTGACAGAGCTCCAGGATGATCAAGGATGATCAAGGATGATCAATGGAAACAGGATGCACCTGAGCTCAATTTCGAGTCTCACCAAAGGGTCTAAATAAGGTGTTTCTGAAAACCTGTTTTTGCTTTGTCATTATGGGGTATTTTGTGTAGATTGAGGAAGACAAAAATGTGTTTAAATGATTTTAAAATAATGCTGTAACATAACAAAATGTGGTAAAAGTCAAGGGGTCTGAATACTTTCTGAATGCACTGTAGATAGGGGTGAAAGTGACATGGCAATCAGGATAGATAATGAACAGAGTAGCAGCAGCGTATGTGACAAGTGTGATATTTTGTATATGTGTGTGGTGTCAATATGCGTGTGTGTGTTTTGTGTGCGCACGTGTGTCTGGGTAGAGTCCAGTGATTGTGCATAAAGTCATAATAGTCCGGGTTGCCATTTGATGAACTGTTCAGCAGTATTATGGCTTGGGGTTGTAATGGGAATTTTTATGTTTGTGCTTTTCTTATAACTCATTTCTATGTTCTATTCATGTGCTGTTCTGTAAACCAATTTCTGTGTTTATGTAAGTGGTTCACTGAACAAATCCTCTTATCAGTAGCTGCAATTTGGCAATATGACCCAGACCTTGTTTTGAGAACAAACTAAAGATATCTCAGTTTATCTCAGCTTAGAAAGGAGAAGCCTTGTGAGGTGTTGGACTGTCACATGTTATGAAACAGTATTGGTCGCTCGCATGTAGGAAACAAAACGGTAATGATTTATTAATTATGCTAAATCATGCAAATATAACTTGTCTGTGTAGCCGTATATAAGACAACTGCATGGTCAGGGAGAGCTCCTGATTGACGTGTACTATGGTGCATTGAGTTGGTTGTATCCCATCCAGCATGCTGAAAATAAACAATGATTTTTCCACAACAGGGGTAGAAGCTGTTCAGGTACCCTGTGGTCCCAAACCGCTTGCTGTGCGGTATCAGAGAAAACAGTTTATGATTAGGGTGGCGCGAGTCTTTGATAATTTTTAGAGTCTTCCTCTGACAGGGAAGGGAGCTCGGCCCCAGTGATGTATTGGACCATCCGCACCATCCTCAGTAGCGCCTTGCGATCGGGGCGGTGCAGTTGCCATACCAAGCGGTGACGCAGCCAGTCAGCATGCAGGCGAAATGAAAAGATAGTGTATCCACTTCACTCACGCTGCGGGCCGCTCCAATAAGCCACCCCTGCTCGCTATCACAGCTAAATTGATAAAGACTGATGGAGATGTGCAGAAAGAGGGGACGGAGAGAAGCCGATGGCGGCTGGTAGGGGATATGCAGCTGTTTTTCATGATATTCATCGTTTTGATCTGACAAATAAGTTTCAATGACAGTGCACAGAATGCACCCCTACGCCTTCAAAGAGAGTATCAGAGTACAGAGCGTCATGTCAGAATGAGTGCTTCATCCAGGATCACGTGTGACAACTGTGATCAGCCAGCCTCATGCCCCGTCACATCCCCATCCCCGTCATCCCCGTCATCCCCCGTGACATCCCCCATCACATCCCCGTCACATCCCCATTCTATCCCCATCACATCCATCCCCATTCATATCCCCGTGACATCCCCATTCATATCCCCCGTGACATCCCCCATATCCCCATTATATCCCCCGTCATATCCCCATTATATCCCCCATCATTTCCCCATTCATATCCCCCGTCATATCCCCATCATATCCTCCATCATATCCCCCATCACATCCCCCATCATATCCCCATCACATCCCCCGTCACATCCCCATCATATCCTCCATCATATTCCCCGTCATATCCCCCATCACATCCCCCATCATATCCTCCATCATATCCCCCGTCATATCCCCCATCACATCCCCCATCATATCCCCATCACATCCCCCATCATATCCCCATCACATCCCCGTCACATCCCCATCATATCCTCCATCATATTCCCATCATATCCCCCGTCATATCCCCCATCACATCCCCCATCATATCCCCATCATATTCCCATCATATCCCCCGTCATATCCCCCATCACATCCCCCATCATATCCCCATCACATCCCCCATCATATTCCCATCATATCCCCCCCGTCATATCCCCCATCACATCCCCCATCATATCCCCATCACATCCCCCATCATATCCCCATCATTCCCCCATCATATTCCCATCACATCCCCCGTCATATCCCCCATCACATCCCCCATCATATCCCCATCACATCCCCCGTCACATCCCCATCATATCCTCCATCATATTCCCCGTCATATCCCCCATCACATCCCCCATCATATCCCCATCACATCCCCCGTCACATCCCCATCATATCCTCCATCATATTCCCCGTCATATCCCCCATCACATCCCCCATCATATCCCCATCACATCCCCCGTCACATCCCCATCATATCCTCCATCATATTCCCATCATATCCCCTGTCAACCATCTAATTATTTTAGCGGTTCACAGCGTGAGTGAAGTGGATACATTATTCATTTTGCCTGTTAGAACCAAGAGCACAGGCCAGTTTGACTAGGCTTCACTGTCACTGCCATAGAGGAAGAATAGCACAGTGACAGTCATGCTTGCGCCTCTAGCCCAAAACAAAATTATGCCCCATAGTACCTGAGCCACCTTTTCCCCTGTCTACCGCAATTCGTGCAAATTTTCCACTGAATTAAAATATTAACATAATATGAAGTATTGGTTTCATGAGCTGAAATAAAAGCTCACCGAAATGTTCTATACAAAAGCGTATTTCTCAAAAAAATGTGACAAATTAGTTTAAATCCCTGTTAGTGAGCAGTTCTCCTTTGCCAAGACCATCAACGTGAGGAAGGGGTTCATCCTATAAGTAGACACTCCACTGTTGGGATAGACAGCTGAAAGCATGTCTGTGTATGGAGATTTGAGGTCATTTCAGTGGAATGTGGTTATATAGGTTTGGTATTATCAGTGTTCGCCACAATAGCAGCGCCATTGTCGGTTACTGATACTGTCCAGAGTGCCTCATTCTAAATATCACAGGGGGAAAGATGGACTCTGCATGGTCTGTCAGAATATAGGATATGAGACCCATTTTCACCCTCTCAGAAGCATCTCCTGCTAATTGTTCTGTTTGTTTGAGTGAGTCTTAGTTTGTGTGTGTGTGCATATTTGTGTACTATTAAATAAAAGCTCCTCTATTCTGCCAGCACAGATCAACCCTGAATGCAAGTTGACTAGCTGAGACAGACATATTATGCACAATGCCATCCTGAGTGCCAGTTTGGTCTCGTTGGATTCAATGTGCCTATGGAAATGTCCTGTCTGTTCTCTCCGCTATCACACGGGAACACAGTGACTGGACACTGCTGGGACACACAAAGCAATAGCCTGCTGCTCTCTTCTGGTGCTGCTGCTTATTATTACTAAGCCATAGCCAGCCATCATCCTCTCACACTGCGCCCCCCAGTCTCCCCATTCCCTCCCCCATTCTCAACCCCCTAGCAGCCAGGAAGGGAAGGTAGCAAACCAGTGATCTGCAGAAATCAAAATGCGCTTAACGTCATAATTGTTACTTTGAGCTGTGTGCAGTGATGCGGAGAAAGAGAGTGAAAGAGGGCGGGAGAGAGAGGAAGGAAGGAAGGAAGAAAGAGAAAGCGGGAGGGATTGGTGGTCAGAAGGAGGGAGGGAGGGAGGCAGGCAGTGTAGAGGACATGACTCTGACCTTCAGGAATCTCAGTGGTGCCACCTCGGCTCTGTTTGCTCAGATATCAGACTAGCTGTGTGACGACAACAGGGCTCTGTTGGGTATCTAGCTAGACCCAGAGGGCTGGGCTGTCATGTAAAAAGAAAAGGAAAAGCTTCACTCTCTAGTTGCTCCAATGCAATCATTTATTCATCAATGTCAGATTGCATAGTGAATCTGGGGTGCTCAGAACAAGAGTTAAGAAAAGCATGGAACTGCTGGCGCTGTTCAACATCACTCTTCCATTGAAAAAATATCATCAATGTGCTGTTTCCAAATAATGATGTTGGACAACATTTATAATGACATTTTTTGAGAGGAATGAGAATTGACAGTTTCTCCATGTAACCCTCATACAAATGATCATATGGGCTGTCATGTAAACACTCCGTTAGCCTCCCATCAACATGCTAACAGCTAACTCGCTAATTGTTAGCCTCATGGCTTGGCAGAAATGCTAGCTGCTAGTGCGACCAGCATGCTAATACGCTTATACCTTGTTTGGCAGCCAGCCAGCTGATTGCTGTTAGCTAAGTGTTGTTAGCCTGATGAGATGGAGTGTTTATGCTCAGGTGACAGACTGCTCAGGTGACAGACAGCCTGCTAGGGTGGCGTAGATGCTAACTGCTGCACAGTCGTACCGCACAGATAGTTTTTTTACCTCCTTGACTTCTTCTGACCTTCTCCAAAGTGGCTACACAGAGCCCACACACCAGCTGTCAATTAAAGCCTTGTTAGGTGCTGGAGAGAAGTGATATTCCAGGAGGTCCGACAGTTGCTCCTTCACCTGCCTGCTTAGGTGCGGCCCGCCCAGCTTGCAGACACTTTGCTGAAACGATGTGTCTAGACCTAAGCGAAACGAGGAAGAGCAATATGAGAGTCGAGGGGCTTTGTAACGTGAACTGTATCAACTGTATTGTATTGAGGGCCATGTGTAGACGGCATGTATGATCCTGATCACTTAGCACCGGGTTCACTGCTCAGAACTCATTAAAGATGAATTGTAAATCAGAGCCGTGTTATTTAGTAACAGCTCTGGCCTACTGAGAGAAGACAAAGCATTAATCGGATCGATGGCTTCAACGCTATTAAGTTACCTGCCTGCCCCCTATGGGAACCCTTTGGGTGTATAAAGCTTCATCTTAATCTGATGGATAATGAACTGTTCTGAGGCCAACTGGGGATTGGCAGCCATTTTGAAGTACATTCTAGATTTGAAAAGCATATCTTCAATGCAGGATTTTTCTCCACAGTACTTGATCTCTCACAAGGTGGTTGGTGTGAGCTCTGACATGCTGAATCATTCCTTTAGGTAGCATTCCTTTAGGTAGCACACCATGTTCAGCATTCCTTTAGGTAGCACACCATGTACAGCATTCCTTTAGGTAGCACACCATGTACAGCATTCCTTTAGGTAGCACACCATGTACAGCATTCCTTTAGGTAGCACACCATGTACAGCATTCCTTTAGGTAGCACACCATGTACAGCATTCCTTTAGGTAGCACACCATGTACAGCATTCCTTTAGGTAGCACACCATGTACAGCATTCCTTTAGGTAGCACACCATGTACAGCATTCCTTTAGGTAGCACACCATGTTCAGCATTCCTTTAGGTAGCACACCATGTTCAGCATTCCTTTAGGTAGCACACCATGTTCAGCATTCCTTTAGGTAGCACACCATGTTCAGCATTCCTTTAGGTAGCACACCATGTTCAGCATTCCTTTAGGTAGCACACCATGTTCAGCATTCCTTTAGGTAGCACACCATGTTCAGCATTCCTTTAGGTAGCACACCATGTTCAGCATTCCTTTAGGTAGCACACCATGTTCAGCATTCCTTTAGGTAGCACACCATGTTCAGCATTCCTTTAGGTAGCACACCATGTTCAGCATTCCTTTAGGTAGCACACCATGTTCAGCATTCCTTTAGGTAGCACACCATGTTCAGCATTCCTTTAGGTAGCACACCATGTTCAGCATTCCTTTAGGTAGCACACCATGTTCAGCATTCCTTTAGGTAGCACACCATGTTCAGCATTCCTTTAGGTAGCACACCATGTTCAGCATTCCTTTAGGTAGCACACCATGTTCAGCATTCCTTTAGGTAGCACACCATGTACAGCATTCCTTTAGGTAGCACACCATGTACAGCATTAAGTTCAAGTGTGTTTTCCAAAGATAATTAATTAACGATGCAACCAATGTTGCTTGTTTCTATCATTGCTCATATTGAGTCTATCCATTAAGGCTGTAATCATGAAAGCTAAATCATCTCTCTAATAGCAGCCTATTAGAAAGCTGTCTTTAATTCTCCCAATACCACTTAATAGAATGTCTTCTTCTGCAGGCAAGGCCTGCTTATTTGTTCACTGCTCTATAGATGGGATGACATAAGGCATGGCTGAGAGAGTGGACTGCCTGGGAGTATGCTCATTCTCTCACACTCAGAACTATATAGATTCTATAGATTGTAGCCCTTTAGTACCCTTTATGTGGAACCTTCATCCTGGGATGTTATTTAACACTGAGAACCTACAGAGATGTTCTAGATGGAACACAGAACCTGCAGAGATGCCCAGGGACCCTACTCTGGTTCTCACAAAAACAAAGCGGTTGGAACTCATCAGACAAAAGGAAAGATTTCCACCGGTCTGTTTATTTAAATGTTTTATTTGACCTTTATTTAACTAGGCAAGTCAGTTAAGAACAAATTCTTATTTACAATGACGGCCTACCAAAAAGCCTCCTGCGGGGACGGGGCCTGGGATTAAAAATAAATGGCGCAGATCGCACTGCAAGTCCTGCCTCTCCCATCTCCTCATTGGTTTATGGAAGCAGGTACCCACGTGTCACCTCCTCATTGGTTATACCCATGAGGGTGACTGAAAAACGAACGAGGTCAGTGGCGGTAATGCACCTAATTTATGAAAGTTGCCAATCACAATATAAAGTCCAGAGAAGGAAAGGCCTCGAAGGAGGAGAGATGACTAGAAATGATTCGGTTGACTGTTTTTTTTTTGTGTGGAATAATTGGTGGAGTAGAGGACCTTGTGCATTTCTGGTAAAATAACTCAATATTTATATCCCAGGACAAATTAGCTAGCAACAGCAAGCTAGCTGAATAGGAAAAATGAGCTAGCAAGCTAGCATTTGGTGTGGGGGGACAAAATACATTTATACACGATGGCGCACGCACGCAGCCGGTTTGGGTTCAATGTAAGACAACAACATAGGAAGGCAGCAACACATGACAACTCAGCATGGTAGCACCACAACATAACAACAACATGGTAGCAGCACAAAACATGGGACAAACATTATTGGCCACAGACAACAGCAAGAAGGTAGAAACAACAATACATCACACAAAGCAGCCACAACTGTCAGTAAGAGTGTCCATGATTGAGTTTTCGAATGAAGAGATTGAGATAGAACTGTCTAGTTGAGTGTTTGTTGCAGCTCGTTCCAGTCGCTAGCTGCAGCGAACTGAAAGACGAGCAACCCAGGAATGTGTGTGCTTTGGGGACCTTTAACAGAATGTGACTGGCAGAACGGGTGTTGTATGTGGAGGATGAGGGCTGCAGTAGATATCTCAGATAGGGGGGGGGAGTGAAGCCTAAGAGGGTTTTTATAAATAAGCATCAACCAGTGGTTCTTTGCGACGGGTATACAGAGATGACCAGTTTACAGAGGAGTATAGAGTGCAGTGATGTGTCCTATAAGGAGCATTGGTGGCAAATCCGATGCCCGAATGGCATTGAACATCTAGCCGCTCGAGAGCACACCCTTACCTGCCAATCTATAAATTACATCTCCATAATCTAGCATGGGTAGGATGGTCATCCGAATCAGGGTTAGTTTGGAAGCTGGGGTGAAAGATGAGCGATTAAGTCTAGATTTAACTTTAGCCTACAGCTTTGATATGTACTGAGAGAAGGACAGTGCACTGTCAAGCCATACTCCCAAGTACGTGTATGAAGTGACTACCTCAAGCTCTAAACCAGGGGTGCACAATTAGAATTCAAAGATGTCCAGTGACTAACATTGTCTGCCCCCAAAGGTCCAAACCATTTAAAATGTCTAAAATGTCTATGATTTGGGGGTATTTGTAGTTCTTGTATATGTATAGCTAATAAACAAAGTACTACATTTCAACAATATTTATTGCACATTTTCAATGCAGACACATTAAACATGAGGTAAAATAAATATGCGGCTTAAGCGTAAATATAAGTAGACCTATCACAAATGCTCTCATTTCAAGCAAAACAAGACTGCATCTTCAAAAAAATAATAAGTGCTTGTTTCTAAAAAAAAAAAGTGCTTTGATTTTTGAACAAATAACAAACCATAGGTTTATATTTATCTTTCCTACTCTCTCCCACTTCACTTCTCCATCTGTCTTCTTTAGTGAGAGAAATGGGCTGTTGCTTGCCCTGCCAGTCATTTTGAACCTTGGCTGGAATGGAGTCGGTGCCATTCTCATGTATAGTTGAAGTCGGAAGATTACATACAACTTAGCCAAATAAATTTAAATTCAGTTTTTCACAGTTCCTGACATTTAATTCTAGTAAAGATTCCCTGTATTAGGTCAATTAGGATCACCACTTTATTTTAAGAATGTGAAATGTCATCACATTCCCAGTGGGTCAGAAGTTTACATACACTGGTAGCATTGCCTTTAAATTGTTTAACTTCCACAAGCTTCCCACAATAAGTTGGGTGAATTTTGTCCCATTCCTCCTGACAGAGCTGGTGTAACTGAGTCAAGTTTGTAGGCCTCCTTGCTCGCACACGCTTTTTCAGTTCTGCCCATAAATGTTCCACAGGATTGAGGTCAGGGCTTTGTGACGACCACTTGATATTGTTGTCCTTAAGCCATTTTGCCACAACTTTGGAAGTATGCTTGGGGTCATTGTCCATTTGGAAGTTCCATTTGCGACCAAGCTTTAACTTCCTGACTGATGTCTTGAGATGTTGCTTCAATATATCCACATCATTTTCCTCCTCCATGATGCCATCTATTTTGTGATGTGCACCAGTCCCTCCTGCAGCAAAGCACCCCCACAACATGATGCTGCCACCCCCGTGCGTCACGGTTGGGATGGTGTTCTTTGGCTTGCAAGCCTCCCCCTTTTTCCTCCAAACATTACAATAAGCTCATTAAGGTTATTACGATGAGCTCATTAAGGTGTGATGTCTACCAATAAAGCAACAATATCCATTTTGCTCTCGTCTTGCAAAGAAATAGAGAACTGTGTTGCCTTCTGACTCCTGAGCTGTACAAGGAAAGCTGTTATTTCCTTTTGAACGGATCAAAAGCGTTCCAACACCCTGCCTTTACTGAGCCATCTTACGTTGTTGTGCAGCAGTAGGTCATTTGCATTTGCCTCAACTACTTTCAGGAATTCTCTCAGCAGGCGATGTTGATGAGATGAAGATGCCCTGAGAAAGTTGAGTTTCATCATTGTATTCATCACTTCCGCATACGACTGATGGATGATGCAGTGGTTAGCTGTGAGATCAGGGTTGTCACCTGTGCCACAGCTCCTCTCTCTCTTCCTGTCATGGCAGGGGCCCCTTCTGAAGTGATAGAGACCACTTGTTTTAGATCTATCCCCCTCTTTCTCATCATCTCCTTTATGACCATGTATATGTCCTTTCCTCTTGTATGTGTTACACCGAACAGGTCTTCACAGAATTCCTTCTTCTCTGTGTGGTAATATCTAACACACCAGAAGTTGGGCATTATCACTCACATCAGTAGATTCATCAACAGCTAACGCTCTGCATGGTGCACTCCGAATAGCTTCATCACGCTGTGTTAAAACATCCCTGTTAGTATGTCACTCTTTCTTGCTCTTGTTGTACGTGACATTGGGATTTGCTTGAGCTTTTCACACAGCTCGTATTTTTGGTTACCGTCAAGTAAAGGTTCAGCAACAGCATTCATGAACTTCACCCCCCCCCACCCCACGTTGTTGGGCAGTGAATGCATGGTAGAGGACTCTGGTGGATCGATCATACTGGGCTTTGAGTTAGTTTTATTTTGCGTGCCCTCACCTCAGACTGATGTGGATATGTTTGCTCAAAAGTTCTGTGCTTTGTGTCGTAGTGGCGCTTCACGTTGGCACTTTTTATTAGAGCTACGGTCTCTGAACATCAGGCAGAGTGGTTTGACACTCGCTGCGGGAAGGATAAAGGCATATTTGTCTGTCCACTCCTTTTGAAAGGTTGATTTTCTGTATCAACTTTCCTGACTTTTCCCCACGCCATTCTATAATTTCTCCTTTTGCTTCTCTCGCTGTCTCTCTCTCTGACTTCAGTCCCCTAACATGCATTGTAAACATTCGCTTTGATTGGCTGAGTTTCGTGAAGTGATTTAAATAACGCACGTGGACCTTCCCAGGTTTGGGACCTTCCCAGATGCACTGAGCCAGCGCAGTATGTGTACATTGAAAAAAAGTGTTCTTTCATCAGGATTTAATTTAACAATTCTTTACTCCGAGCATGCGCTGACCAACTAGCAAGTGTCTCCACTGACATTTTCAACCTGTCCGAGTCTGTAATACCCACACGTTTTAAGCAGACTACCATAGTGCCTGTGCCCAAGAACACTAAGGTAACCTGTCTAATTGACTACCGACCTATAGCGCTCACTTCTTTTGCCATGAAGTGCTTTGAAAGACTGATCATGGCTCACATCAACACCATCATCCCAGAAACGCTAGACCCACTCCAATTTGCATACCGCCACAATAGATACACAAATGATGCAATCTCTATTGCACTCCACATTGCCCTTTCCCACCTGGACAAACGGAACACCTATATGCGAATGCTATTCATTGACTACAGCTCAGCGTTCAACACCATAGTGCCCTCAAAGCTCATCAATAAGTTAAGGACCCTGGGACTAAACACCTCTTTCTGCAACTGGATCCTGGACTTCCTGACGGGCACATCCGCCACGATGATCCTCAACACAGGGGCCCCTCGGGTGTGTGCGCTCAGCCCCCTTCTGTACTCCCTGTTCACTCATGACTGCACGGCCAGGCACGACTCCAACACATTAAATTTGCCGATGATACAACAGTGGTAGGTCTGATCACCGACAACAATGAGACAGCCTATAGGAGGAGGTCAGAAACCTGGCCGTGTGGTGCCAGGACAAAAACCTCTCCCTTAACGTCATCAATAAGAAGGAGATGATTGTGGACTACAGGGAAAAAAGAGGACAGAGCACGCCCCCATTCTCATTGACGGGGCTGCTGTTGCGCAGGTTGAGAGCTTCAAGTTTCTTGGTGTCCAAATCACCAACAAACTAACATGGTCCAAGCACACCAAGACAGTTGTGAAGCGGGCAAAACCTATTCCCCTTCAGGAGACTGAAAAGATTTGGCATGGGTCCTCAGATCCTCAAAACGTTCTACAACTGCACCATCGAGAGCATTCTGACTGGTTGCATCACTGCCTGGTATGGCAACTGCTCATCCTCAGACCGCAAAGCACTACAGAGGGTAGTTTGAATGGCACAGCACACCAAGTCTAGGTCCAAGAGGCTTCTAAACAGCTTCTGCCCCCCCCAAAGCCATAAGACTCCTGAACTTGTCAAATGGCTACTGAGACTATTTGCATTGCCCTCTCCTCTCTCCACACCACTGCCACTCTCCTGTTGTCATCTATGCATAGTCACTTTAATAACTCTACCTACATGTACATACTACCTCAACTAACCGGTGCCCCCGCACATTGACTCTGTACCGGCACCCCCCTGTATATATTGTTATCTTTTTACTGCTGCTCTTTAATTACTTGTTACTTTTAACTCTAATTATTTATCTGTATTTTTTAAAAACTTCACTGTTGGTTAGGGGCTCGTATGTAAGCATTTCACTGTACGGTCTACACCTGTTGTATTCGGCGCATGTGATTAATTTGATATTTGATTTGAACAGTTGAGATGTCTGTTACTTGAACATTTATTTGGGCTGCAGTTTGAGGCTGGTAACTCTAATGAACTTATCCTCTGCAGCAGAGGTAACTCTGGGTCTTCCTTTCCTGTGGCGGTCCTGATGAGAGCCAGTTTCATTGCGCTTGATCATTTTTGTGCCTGCACTTGAAGAAACTTTCAAAGTTCTTGACATTTTTCAGATTGACTGACCATCATGTCTTAAAGTAATGATGGACTGTCGTTTCTCTTTGCTTATTTTGAGATGTTCTTGCCATAATATGTAATTGGTCTTTTACCAAAGATGACTATATTATGTATATCATCCTGGAATGAGTATGTGTGTCCAAACTTTTGACTGGTACTGTATACTGAACAAAAATATAAATGCAACATGTAAAGTGTTGGTCCTATGTTTCATGAGCTGAAATAAAAGATCCCAGAAATGTTCCATATAATAATTGTGTGCAGAAATGTATTTACATCCCTGTTGGTGAGGATTTCACTTTTGCCAAGATAATCCATCTATCTGACAGGTGTGGCATCTCAAGAAGATGATTCAGCTGCATGATCATTACACAGGGGCAATTTCTCTACCATATGCTGCCTCCGTCATTTTAGAGAATTTGGCAGTACGTCCAACCGGCCTCAACTACAGACCACGCTAGCCCAGGACCTCCACGTCCGGCTTCTTCACCACAGACCACGTGTAACCACGCCAGCCCAGGACTTCCACGTCCGGCTTCTTGACCTGCTGGATTGTCTGAAGAGCGGGGTGTTCCGAAGAGTACTTCTGTCTGTAATAATAAAGCCCTTTTGTGGGAAACAACTCATTCTGGATGGCTGGGCCTGCCTACCCAGTGGGAGGGCCTGATTCCCAAGTGGGTGGGCCTATGCCCTTTCATGCCCACACATGGCTACGCCCCTGCCCAGTCATGTGAAATCCATAGATTAGGGCCTAATGAATATATTTTGATTGACTGAGTCTTTCTATGAACTGTAACCCAGTAAAATAGAATGGGTTCTATCTGGTTTTGGTCATTTTAAGTTGACACAGTTTTTCCATCTAATAAATTGCCACAGATGGCACGCTTAACAATGTTCTATACAGAAAAAAAACTGTAATTAGCTCCAATGACTGTAATTTCCTCCATATTAAAGGGATAGTTTGAGATTTTGCCAATAAAGCCATTTATCTACTTCCCCAGTCTGATGAACAGGAACATCTGCCATGCTAACTGTTCCTGTAGATCTCCAGTCATTGCCAGGTCACAGTTGTAAATGAGAACTTGTTCTCAACTGGCCTACCTGGTTAAATAAAGGTGTTCTCAACTGGCCTACCTGGTTAAATAAAGGTGTTCTCAACTGGCCTACCTGGTTAAATAAAGGTGTTCTCAACTGGCCTCCCTGGTGAAATAAAGGTGTTCTCAACTGGCCTCCCTGGTTAAATAAAGGTGTTCTCAACTGGCCTACCTGGTGAAATAAAGGTGTTCTCAACTGGCCTACCTGGTGAAATAAAGGTGTTCTCAACTGGCCTACCTGGTGAAATAAAGGTGTTCTCAACTGGCCTACCTGGTGAAATAAAGGTGTTCTCAACTGGCCTCCCTGGTTAAATAAAGGTGTTCTCAACTGGCCTACCTGGTTAAATAAAGGTGTTCTCAACTGGCCTACCTGGTTAAATAAAGGTGTTCTCAACTGGCCTACCTGGTTAAATAAAGGTGTTCTCAACTGGCCTACCTGGTTAAATAAAGGTTAAATAAAATACATAAAATTGTGCTGATGCTAGTTAGCATTTCCTTGTGAAACGACCTTTATCTTCCTTCATATGGGACGCAGAGACATAAAAATGGCATCTGCGATGGTTTTCGGTTGCAGCTAATGATATTCATTTAAAA
The DNA here is from genome assembly GCF_018296145.1 of Oncorhynchus tshawytscha. Lineage (NCBI taxonomy): Eukaryota > Metazoa > Chordata > Actinopteri > Salmoniformes > Salmonidae > Oncorhynchus > Oncorhynchus tshawytscha. The sequence continues at coordinate 27,400,635 of NC_056444.1, forward strand.
TAATAATAATAAATCTAATAATACTTTTTACATTGGCAAACCCCCTGCAGTACGTCCACTGACCCCAGTTTGAAAATCCCTGTTTTAGAACACAGAATATCCCCGTAACAATACAAGGGAAGGCACCTTGTGTCACTGAATAGCAACTAGCAAGTCTTATCGTCATTTGCATGTACATTAGCATTTCCCCGGTACCACATCTGCTGCTGTTCAAATTAAATGAAAATGGATTTGTCCCATGTGCTGAATACAGAAGGGAAATGTTTACTTACAAGTCTTTTTCCAACAAAGCAGTGTTAAAAAGGAAAAAAATAAGGCAATAGCAACAGAATTTTCAAAAAATAACGAAGCTACATACAACGGGTACTGAGTCAATGTACGAGGTAGTTGAGGTAATATGTAAATAGGGGTAAATGTGGCTAGGCAACAGGATAGAGTAGTAGCAGAGTATGTGAAGAGTGTAAGTGTGTGTGTGTTGGAGTGTGAGTGTGCATAGAGCCAGTACGAGAATATCAGTGCAAAAAAATGGGGGCAATGCAAATAGTCAGGGTGGCGATTTGATGAACTGTTCAGCAGTCTTATGGCTTGGGGGTAGAAGCTGTTCAGGAGCTTTTTGGTCCTAGACTTGGTGCTACGGTACCGCTTGCCGTGCGGTAGCATAGGGAAGTCTATGACTTGGGGGACCTGGAGTCTTTGACAATGTTTAGGGCCTTCCTCTGACACCGCCTAGTACATAGGTCCTGGACATGTTACAAATCAAATTTGTTTTGATTTGGTTGCAGGGAGCTTGGCCCCATTTGATGTACTGGGCCGTACGCACTACCCTCTGTAGCGCTTTGCGATTGGATGCCAAGCGATGGTGCAGCCAGTCAAGATGCTCTCGATGGTGCAGCTGTATCACTCTTTTAGGGTCTGAGTGCCCTGACAAATCTTTTCAGCCTCCTGAAGAGGCGTTGTCGTGCCCTCTCCACAACTGTGTTGGTGTTTGGCCCATGATAGGTCCTTAGTGATGTGGACACCGAGGGACTTGAAGCTCTCATCCTGCTTCACTAAGCCCTGTCGATGTGAATGGAGGCGTGCTCGGCCCTCGGTTTCCTGTAATCCACAATCACCTCTTTTGTCTTGCTGGTGTTGAAGAGGTTGTTGCCCTGGCACCACACTGCCAGGTTTTTGACGACCTCCCTGTAGGCTGTCTCATCATCGTGCCGTCTGCAAACGTATTGATTGTGTTGGCGTCATGCGTGGACACTCCGTCGTGGATGAACAGGGAGTACCGGAGGGGACTAAGCACGCACTCCGCAGGGGGCCCCTATGTTGAGGGTTGGAGGGCACTATGGTGTTGAACGCTGAGCTGTAGTCAATGAACAGCATTCTCACGTAGGTGTTCCTTTTGTTCAGTGTGGAGTGTAATTGAGATTGCGTCATCTGTGGCTCTGTTGTGGCCCAACGGCTTGGAAATGTCTGAACTAATCACAGTACTGTGTGCCTTTTTTTCCCAAACACACAAACCACAGACCACTATGAACTTTCACTATGGACTAAGGTCAATTCTTGTGAACTTGCACATCAGGTCGTCATCTGTGTGAATATTATGCACCTGAATACTGAATGCTCCACAGTGCTGTTCCGGGTGCCTGTTAAAACCTGTGGTTCATTGATTAGGGGTCGGGCCATGGACTTAGCAGGGGGTGTTTAAGATTCAGGCGCAGTGCTGCCGCTGTCTCCGATGCACAATCCATTAGCCACGCTCGAGCAACAGCAGCACTTGTTTGAATCTCAGTGTTTGGGTAGGATGCATAAAACATAATGGCCACCGGGCCTCTGCTATCCTGCTCAAATTGAAATGTTCATTTAGAGAGAGGGAGAGAGAGTTTGAATCTCAGTGTTTGGGTAGGATGCATAAAACATGATTGCCACCTGGCCTCTGCTATCCTGCTCAAATTGAGGGAGGGATGTGTCATACCACACATCATATGGTCATTTAGAAACACCCTGGCATTACAATTACTTTTCTGTTTTCTCCTAATGTTTTATTATACAAGCAGGGATAGGTTACATACCAATTTTGTCCTTTTGTTTAAGTCATGCAGTATGAGCTATTCTGTTGTCATGAGCATATGTGGTAGTGAAGTTCGATCAGGCTTCTGTAGCACTGACAGGGTAGCTCTGTAACTAATGCTGGGGGAATTCACTACCTGTCTGAGACGATGGCTCTGAAAACAATGCTTAAATGGTTGCATTGAAACCCGGGGCCTCATTTATCAACTGTGCATAAATTGCTCACAAATTTCTGTTGTACGTAGAGATTATTGGTATTTATCAAACTGTTTCCATTGCTAAATCAGAGCTCGTAAGTGAGCGTTGCAACCCCGCATGGAAAACTCCATTCACCTTTTTATGGGATCAAAAACGCCTTCATTTGCTATATGATTTGGAGATGTAGGAACTGGGCCATGACAGTTTCTAAAGCGCATTGAGACATTTGATCACGTTTCTGTAGAGGTGTGGGTAGAATGTTTTAATCTTTTGCAGTTACTTCTTTAAACAAATAATGCATGCTGCCTGTGGCGAATACCAATCACTGTCCTTGCCTTCTGCAAGATTGTCTATTGAACAATTTGAAAGTAAATGCTACAGTTCACACTTCTATGGAAAAGACAAATTACTGTACAAATTTTGTTAATCAATACATGATTGTACTTCCATCTCCTGCCTTGGTGTGTACAGTGCATTCGGAGAGACTTCAGACCACTTCACTTCATCAATCTACACACAATTACCCCATGATGTTCAACCCTCCAAACTCGTCATTAAGCTGGGTCTCGACCCCGCGCTGTTCAACTGGGTCCTGGACTTTCTAACGGGCCGGCCCCAGGTGGTGAGGGTAGGAAACAACATCTCCACCCCGCTGATTATCAGCACTGGGGCCCCACAAGGGTGCGTTGCCAGCCCTCTCCTGTACTCCCTGTTCACCCATGACTGCGTGACCATGCACGCCTCCAACTCAATCATCAAGTTTGCAGACAACACTACAGTGGTAGGCTTGATTACCAACAACGACGAGACGGCTTACAGAGAGGTGAGGGCCCTCGGAGTGTGGTGTCAGGAAAATAACCTCACACTCAACAAAGCAAAGGAGATGGTCGTGGACTTCAGGTAACAGCAGAGGGAGCAGCTCCCTATCCCCATCGACGGGACAGTAGTGGAGAAGGTGGAAAGTTTTAAGTTCCTCTGCGTACACATCACGGACAAACTGAAATGGTCCGCCAACATAGATAGCGTGGTGAAGAAGGCGCAACAGTGCCTCTTCAACCTCAGGAGGCTGAAGAAATTTGGCTTGTCACCAAAAACACTCACAAACTTTTACAGATGCACAATTGAGAGCATCCTGTCCGGCTGTATCACTGCCTGGTACGGCAACTGCTCCGCCCACAACTGTAAGGCTCTCCCGAGGGTAGTGAGGTCTGCTCAACGCATCCCTGGGGGCAAACTAGTTTCCCTGCTGGACACCTACACCACCCGATGTCACAGGAAGGCCAAAAAGATCATCAAGGACAACAACCACCCGAGCCACTGCCTGTTCACCCCGCTATCATCCAGAAGGCGAGGTCAGTACAGGTGCATCAAATCGGGGACCGAGAGACTGAAAAACAGCTTCTATCTCAAGGCCATCAGACTGTTAAACAGCCATCACTAACATTGAGTGGCTGCTGCCAACATACTGACTCAATTGTCTAGCCACATTAATCATTAAAAATTGGATGTAATAAATGTATCACTAGTCACTTTAAACAATGGCACTTTATATAATGTTTACATACCCTACACTACTCATCTCATATGTATATACTGTACTCTATACCATCTACTGCATCTTGCCTATGCCGCACGGCCATCGCTCATCCATATATTTATATGTAAATATTCTTATTAATTCCTTTACACTTGTGTGTATAAGGTAGTTGTTGTGAAATTGTTAGAATAGTTGTTAGATATTACTAGAACTAGAAGCGCAAGCATTTAACATCTGCTGACCAAGTGTATGTGACCAATAAAATTAGATTTGAATGACAAAGGGATTTTTCTTTTTTTTGTGCAAATGTTTTACAAATAAACAACTTATTTACAATAGTATTCAGACCCTTTGCTATGAGACTCAAAATTGAGCTCAGGCGCATACTGTTTCCATTGATCATCCTTGAGATGTTTCTACAACTTGATTGGAGTCCACCTGTGGAAAGGCAAACACCTGTCTATATAAGGTCCCACAGTTAACAGTGCATGTCAGAGCAAAAACAAAGCCATGAGGTCGAAGGAATTCTCCGTAGAGCTCCGAGACAGGATTATGTCGAGGCAGAGATCTGGGGAAGGATACCAAAAAATGTCTGCAGCTTTGAAGAGCCACAAGAACACAGTGGCCTCCATCATTCTTTAAAAAACACCCCAATTTCGTTATATCCAATTGGTGCAACTCTTGTACGGACTTGGGAGAGGTGAAGGTCGAGAACCATGCGTCCTCTGAAACACGACCCTGCCAAGTCTCACTGCTTTTTAACACACTTAACCCAGAAGCCAGCCGCACCAATGTGATGGAGGAAACATTGTACAGCTGGCGACTGAGATTAGCGTGCATGCAGCCTACCCGCCACAAGGAGTCGCTAGAGCGCGATAGGACAAGGATATCCTGGTCGGCCAAAACCTCCCCTAATCCGGATGACACTGGGCCAATTGTGCGCTGCCTCATGGGTCTCCCGGTCGCGGCCAGCTGTGACACAGCCTGGGAACGAACCGGGGTCTGGAGTGTTACCTCAAGCACTGAGATGCAGTGCCTTAGACACCTGCGCCACTCGGGAGACCCCATCATAAATGGAAGAAGTTTGAAACCACCAAGACTCTTCCTACAGCCGGCCGCCCGGCAAAACTGAGCAATCGGGAGAAGGGCGTTAGTCAGGCAAGGGACCAAGAACCTGATGGTCATTCTGACAGAGCTCCAGAGTTCCTCTGTAGAGATGGGAGATCCTTCCAGAAGGACAACCATCTCTAAAGCACTCCACCAATCTGGCCTTTATGGTAGAGTGGCCAGATGGAAGCCACTCCTCAGTAAAAGGCACATGACAGCCCACTTGGAGTTTGCCAAAAGGTACCTAAAGGACTCTCAGACCAAAAGAAACAAAATTCTCTGGTCTGATGAAACCAAGATTGATCTCTTTGTCCTGAATGCGAAGCGTCATGTCTGGGGGAAACCTGGCACCATCCCTACGGTGAAGCATGGTGGTGGCAGCATGCTGTGTAGATGTTTTTCAGCTGCATGGACTGGGAGACAAGTCAGGATCGAGGGAAAGATGAACGTAGAAAAGTACAGAGATCCTTGATGAAAACCTGCTCCAGAGCGCTCAGGATCTCAGACTGGGGCGAAGGTTCTCCTTCCAACAGGACAATGACCTTAAGCACACAGCCAAGACAATGCATGAGTGGCTTCGGGACCGGTCTCTGAATGTCCTCGAGTGACTCAGCCAGAGCCCATACTTGAACCCGATCAAACATCTCTGGAGAGACCTGAAAATAGCTGTGCAGCGACGCTCCCCATCCAACCTGACAGAGATTGTAGCGTCGCACCCAAGAAGACTCGAGGCTGTAATTGCTGACAAAGGTGCTTCAACAAGGTACAGAGTAAAGTGTCTGAATACCTGTGTAAGTTTCAGTTTTTAATTTGTATAAATTTGCCAAAATATAAAAATAGACATTTTGCTTTGTGATGAAGTATTGTGTTTAGATTGTTGCGGGTTAAAAACTGTTTAATCCATTTTAGAATAAGGCTGTAACGTAACAAAATGTGGAAAAAGTTGAGGGGTCTGAATACTTTCCGAATCCACTGTAGGCTCTGAGATTGAATAGGCTATGATGTTGCGCTCCTTTTGCACAGCAATACTGTAACCCCCCCCCTCTCTCTGTCTACTAAGGGACACAGTGGGCAGTGTAAGGCTATGGGCCGCTCTGTTTTCGCTCTGCTTGGGCATGATGGACAAAACACTGAGCTGTGTTCTGCAGCTGCTCTGCTAAACATTGTCTCAAGCAAACACAAGCACGAGAAGATGTGTGCTGGCACGCTCTCAAAAGCCACAGGCCATCTCCCTTTCTCTCGATATTTATCTCTGCATCCCTCTCTCCCTTTTTCCTCATTCTCTCTCTCCCAGAATTATACTCCATCTCTCCTTCAGCTCTCCTTCATGGTTGTCCAGGCAGCTAGAGAGTCCGTGGTCTGTGTAGCCTGTAGCCAAGCCAGGTTGCTCTCTGCTGGGCATGCCGTGGTGTCCATCTGGCCTCTTGCCCTGGAGGTCCCCAACACAATGACATAAACAAGGATGGTACCATATAGATATGTCTTATTTAATTCTGTGGCTTGGACAGAGATGATGTCATTGAGATACATGGTAGACAAGGGCCCTACTCACCTTGGCCGTAGTACATAGAAATCCTTCATTCCTCATGACGCCATCCTCGTCAGGGATCCAGAAATGGAAAGTGGCAAGTTGCGAGCCCTGAGGTGGTGTCCCCAGTAGCGACCTTTCACCTTCTTCACAGGGGTCATATGTGATGGGTCAGAGGAGAAATTAGCCTGCCAACAGAACACATACAGGATTTTATTTGTTGTTGCTATTAACTTGAGCCACCAGCAGCCCTAACGGAGAGTGCAGCTGTATACCAGACCCTGGGGCTAGCCAAGCCAAGGCCCTGCTTACTGCTAGCAACATGCTATGCTAAGCTACTCTGTAATTACACAGCCACACTCATTACTCTGCCTCACAATGTCTCAGCCTTGCTCTCTGTCCATCAGAGCAACACATTCATGGAGAGGTGTGTGTCTAAGAGAGATGCGAGCGTATGTTATCCCGTCTTTATGCCGTTTTTTTAAAAATGCATGTGTGGCGATAAGGACTTGCGATACACAAGGCGGCAGATACATCCCCTCATTATATATAGATGGATAGGATTGGTTTTGTTAGCCCGTCTGGACTGAGGGAGAGGATTGATCGTCATAACGCCTGTTTCCACAAGATGATCGACTTACACTGGAAACAAAGTGCGTTAACACTTTTATTTGGATAGTCCCAAATCAGTAGTTTGTAGATGTTCAACAACATTTAGCCTTAACCATTATCCATATCCTAACCTTAACTATTATCCCAACCCTGAACTTAAGCCTAACTCTATAGAATACTATCCATATAAAGTGCTTGGTCATTCTATGTTCGTGTCTAGATCTTCCATATATAATGTGTTTTAAGATGATTTACATAACCGGTCTTAGACACATGATATGAAGGTTGGAGTGCAACTCCCTAATGTCTTTCTGAAGTTGTTGCGTAAACAGTGAACTGTGTGTAGCGTTCAGGGTTGTGGGCTAGATGCTGGTGTGAATACTGTGATATTGTAGACAACAATAGCAAGGCATTATGATTTACTACTGTGTCTCAGGGCCAGCCTTTATATATATTACACACACACACACATGCTAGGAGTATCAGGAGACATTAGTAGTAGTACCAGGTGCCTGACATTTGGCCAGTGTATGCCATGCAGGCGGGTTACTTGGGCGTTCCCACCCTACAAATGCCAAACCTAGAGACACCGTGAGGCCTGGGGCAGACAAACACCATTTCAGAGAATCTGATCAAGAGCAGGTCCATAAAGGCGTGCTGTGTGTTCCAAGAAGAGAAGGTGTGTGTGTGTGTGTGCCACCTCCGGTCATTGTTATGTTATACTAAATTACATGATGCTATTAATGTACTCTCTCTCCCACTTCCCCTTTGTGCCTTTGTCCCGAGGCTGGGGATGGTAGTGATGTCCCCATGAGAGGACGGTGTAACCCTTATCATTCACTGACCCCATGAGAGGATGGTGTACCCTTATCATCACTAACCCCATGAGAGGATGGTGTACCCTTATCATTCACTGACCCCATGAGAGGATGGTGTAACCCTTATCATTCACTGTCCCCATGAGAGGATGGTGTACCCTTATCATTCACTGACCCCATGAGAGGATGGTGTAACCCTTATCATTTACTGACCCCATGAGAGGATGGTGTAACCCTTATCATTCACTGTCCCCATGAGAGGATGGTGTACCCTTATCATTCACTGTCCCCATGAGAGGATGGTGTAACCCTTATCATTCACTGTCCCCATGAGAGGATGGTGTACCCTTATCATTCACTGACCCCATGAGGACGGTGTAACCCTTATCATTCACTGACCCCATGAGAGGACGGTGTACCCCTTATCATATACTGACCCCATGAGGACGGTGTACCCCATCTCTGCTTTGCTATCCAGAAAACAGACAGCTGGTCAAATAAGATAAGCCTTATTTCTTCTACTGAAAGTAGCTGTATGTGCTTCTATATAACTGGAGTCAGAGGTAAATCGAGAGGAAGTTTCATGCTGTGTCGCCCATGGTTGTTGATAGCTTATCCTTGGCTGTTGATGGCTGATCCTTGGCTGTTGATGGCTGATCCGTGGCTGTTGATGGCTGATCCTTGGCTGTTGATGGCTGATCCTTGGCTGTTGATGGCTGATCCTTGGCGGTTGATGGCTGATCCTTGGCGGTTGATGGCTGATCCTTGGCGGTTGATAGGATCATGGCTGACTGTTTCCAGTCTCCACTCTGAGATGTTTGTGTTCGGAGATAAATTGCATTTGTTATTTTGTCATGCCTATTACCACTGAGTCAGACACTTTCTGTCTCTTATCTGTTCTTTAGAAACACACATCAGCTAGCTTGAGCTTGCTCTCTCTGCTCTCAACATCAACTCAGGCAATATTAAACCACGCAATACGTGGAAAATTTGCTTGTTTTAAAAGCAGTGTGTATAACAGAGGGATATTCTCAATGCAGTAGGATTTCTCTATTTTTATTCAATGAATAGATACCTATGCCTTTTTCTCTGCGGTGGAGTCTAAAAAGTCCTCCCCTTTGACCTTAGGCTTAAGTGATAGTATGGCATGTAGCGTTAATCCTACTACCTGAGATGATTGGGACCTTTTCTATGTTCATTTTGTGTCCGTTCTACAACAGTCCTACTGCACAGCCTTTCTGATGATGCTAACTTAGCATCTTAATGATTATATCAATTGTTTTTGCTTAGTATTATACAGTGCCTTCGGGAAAGTATTCAGACACTGAGTTTTTCCACATTTTGTTAGAGCCTTATTCTAAAATGGATTAAAAGTCAAACTGAAATACCTTATTTTACGTAAGTATTCTGACCCTTTGCTATGAGACTCTAAATTGAGCTCAGGTGCATCCTGTTTCCATTGATTGTCCTTGAGATGTTCCTACAACTTGATTGGAGTCCACCTGTGATAAATTATATTGATTTGACATGATTTGGAAAGGCACACACCTCTCAGTAAAAGGCACATGACAGCCCACATGACAGCCTGATTGGAGTTTGCCAAAAGGCACCTAAAGACTCTCAGCCCATCAAAAACAAGATTCTCTGGTCTGATGAAACCAAGATCGAACTCTTTTTGGCCTGAATACCAAGTGTCACGTCTGGAGAAAACCTGGCACCATTTCTACGGTGAAGCATGGTGGTGGCAGTATCATGCTGTGGGGATGTTTTTCAGCGGCAGGGACTGGGAGACTAGTCAGGATCGAGGGGAAGAGGAACGGAGTAAAGTACAGAGAGATCCTTGATGAAAACCTGCTCCAGAGTTCTCAGGACCTCAGACTGGGGCAAAGGTTCACCTTCCAGCAGGACAATGACCCTAAGTACTCCGCCAATACAACGCAGGGGTGGTTCGGGACAAGTCTCTGAATGTCCTTGAGTGGCCCAGCCACAGCCCGGAATTGAACCCAATTGAACTTCTCTGGAGAGACCTGAAAAAAGCTGTGCAGCAACACTCCTCATCCAACCTGACAGAGCTTGAGAGGATCTACAGAGCAGAATGGGAGACACTCCCCAAAAACAGGTGTGCCAAGCTTGTAGCGTCATATCCAAGAATACCAGAGGGTGTAATCACTGCCGAAGGTGCTTCAACAAAGTACTGAGTAAGGAGTCTGAATACTTATGTAAATGTGATATTTCCTTTTTTTATTCAAAAAAATATATGAATTTGCAAAAAAGTTTAGAAACCTGTTTTTGCTTTGTTATTGTGTGTAGATTGAGGGGGAAAAATGATTTAATCCATTTTAGAATAAAGCTGTAATGTAACAAAATGTGAAATATGTCAAGGGGTCTGAATACTTTCCGAAGGCACTATATTGGAGTATAGCTGCTTTTGACTTGAGACTCTTGGAAATGAGCTGATTCACCTCAAGGCATTTTATCCCCACATATTGCATGTTTAAATGGTTATGAATAAATTGACTTTTCAACCGTTTACACAAATAAGAATGTACATTTTAGAGGATATCTGTTTCTGTTTACACAATAGACAAATCATGTTTACACTTAAATATGATGAATGAATGTGTGTGTCTGAGCTGGAGGATGTTCAAGTAGAAACAGTAGTGGTGCTCTAGCACTACAGGTGGAATAACCAATGACAGGGAAACAGGCAGGGTGGCAGACAGGCAGGGAGACGGGCGGGCAGAGAGACAGGCAGGCAGGGAGACGCAGACAGGCAGGCAGGGAGACGCAGGAAGACGCGGGCAGGGAGACAGGCAGACAGGGAGACACAGGCAGACGCAGGCAGGGAGGGAGACGCAGGCAGGGAGGGAGACGCAGGCAGGCAGACGCAGGCAGGACGGGAGGGAGGGAGACGCAGGCAGGAAGACGCAGGCAGGCAGGGAGACGCAGGCAGGAAGACGCAGGCAGGCAGGGAGACGCAGGCAGGAAGACGCAGGCAGGCAGGGAGACGCAGGCAGGGAGACGCAGGCAGGGAGACGCAGGCAGGCAAGGAGACGCAGGCAGGCAGGGAGACACAGGCAGACGCAGGCAGGCAGGCGGACGCAGGCAGGGAGACACAGGCAGGCAGACGCAGGCAGGGAGGGAGACGCAGGCAGGCAGGGAGACGCAGGCAGGCAGAGAGACGCAGGCAGGCAGAGAGACGCAGGCAGGCAGGGAGACGCAGGCAGGCAGGGAGACGCAGGCAGGCAGGGAGACGCAGGCAGGCAGGGAGACACAGGGAGACACAGACAGGCAGGCAGGCAGACAGACAGACAGAGACAGGGAAACAGGCAGACAGAGACACAGGCAGACAGGGAAACAGGCAGACAGGGAAACAGAGAGGCAGGGAGACAGACAGAAGAGACAGGGAGGGAGGGAGGTGGCTCTGATATTCATACTGTGTGTTTTATAGCAGTAACATCAATTGGTTTTCCTCTGCCTGTTGATAGGTGTGTGTGCATTCAGTGGCGTAATGTACTTAAGTAGAAATACTTTAAAGTACTACTTAAGTTGTTTTTTGGGGGTATCTGTACTTTACCTTACTATTTATATTTTTGACAACTTGTACTTTTACTCCACTACATTCCTAAAGAAAATAATGTACTTTTTACTTCTTACATTTTACTTGACACCCAAAGTACTCGTTACATTTTGAATGCTTAGCAGGATCGGAAAATGGTCCAATTCACGCACTTATCAAGAGAACATCCCTGGTCATCTCTACTTCCTCAGATCTAACGGTCTCACTAAACACAAATGCAGCGTTTGAAAATTGTCTGAGTGTGCCCCTGGCTATCCGTACATTTTAAAAACAAGAAAATTATGCTGTCTACTTTGCTTAATAATACAATGGTTCATTGGATCAGCTTAAAACTTTGCACATACACTGCTGCCATCTAGTGGCAAATCAAAATGTCACCTAACCTTAAATAATACATTATGGCCTTTCTCTTGCATTTCAAAGATGATGAAAAGCAAACAAAAATAACCATGTTTTTTTCTTTGTATTATCTTTTACCAGGTCTAATGTTATATTCTCCTACATTTATTTCACATTTCCACAAACTTCAAAGTGCTTCCTTTCAAATGGTATCAAGAATATGCATATCCTTGCTTCAGGTCCTGAGCTACAGGCAGTTAGACTTGGGTATGTCATGTTAGGCGAAAATTTAGGGAAAAAAGGGTCCGATCCTTAAGCTAATATAAGGAATTTGAAACTATTTATACTTTTACTTTTGATACTTACGTATATTTAGATCCAAATACTTTTAGACTTTTACTCAGGTAGTATTTTACTTGAGAAACTTTGTATTAAAGTATCTGTACTTTTACTCAAGTATGACAATTTCTGTACTTTTCCCACCACTGTGTGTTACTGAAAGTACAGTATTTTAGTATGTTCACCACAACTGTTGAATTTTAGCCTTTGCTGGACACTAACTCTGTAAGCATACGACCTTCTGTTCCAAGCTGCTGGGGTTGGCACAATGTGCCTGGTGTGTTTTGTGTGTGAGACTGTGTGTTCCTATGTATTTGTGAGTATCTGCATGCATCTGTGTGTGTCTCCCTTTGTGGACTTTACCTTAGCTTACCGTCCCACTATGCCTCTCTTCCTGGGTATGTTCTGTACTATAGCCCCACTGGACTTCCCAGAAGAAACACCTGGTCATTCTGGGTAAGTACTATAGACCCATGCCCCACTGGACTTCCCAGAAGAAACACCTGATCATTCTGGGTAACTACTATAGACCCATGCCCCACTGGACTTCCCAGAAGAAACACCTGATCTGTTATTGGATATATCCCGAATGGCACCCTATTCCCTATGTAGTGCACTACTTTTGACCTGAACCCATGCACTGCATTGGGAATAGAGTGGGATTTGGGACGGCTCTGTTGTCTCCTGGTAAATCCCACCCCTTAGTAAACAACAGCTGTAGATTTGAAAGGACCAGCATATTCTGTTTAGGGGGAAAAAATCCAAATAAACCTTTCTTTCACCTTGCACCCTCCCCACACTCATCCATCCACAGTGATCTCTTGTTTTTTGTCCTCTGTTTTCCTTTTGAGAGAGTGGGAGGAGGAGCGAGGGAGCTTTCACAGTCATGTGTGGACTCTGACCGATGGAGCACACAATCATACCAGTAGGACTCATAACCCACAGCACTAGGCCCTTGCAGTGTCTGGTTACTCTCCTTCTGCGTAATGTTTTTTCAGGCACGCCAGAGTCTTCCCATCCTGTCATTGTTGAGCGCGGTTTTAAATAGGCGCTAGGTATTTGGAGGCAGCTTAGTTGCAAGTGAAACGTACATGATTGAATTAGTGGCTGTCAGTTTGGGCCACTCTAGGTCCCCTAGATATTTTCCGTCATGGAGTTAGTGAGTTGAGCCAGCGTCTCTAGTTACCCTCTGACTGTCTCTGTGGCTTCATCATCTGTGTGTGTTTGTCCATTGTTATCGATTAACAGGCAATACTGTAGAATACTGTAATACTGTAATACTGTAGACTCTCTTCGTATATTATTCCATTCACTTGTGGCAATGTAATAAATGTAGTCGAGGAAACCAAACTGTCACCGTGTACTGTGGAAATAGATACTCCATGTTTTCTCTTAGATTCAACCAGGGCTGTGGGGGTCATGACATTTTGTCAGCCGGTGATTGTCAAGCAAATAACTGCCGGTCTCAAGGTAATTGAACGTTAATTAACATAAACATATTTACTATCTCCTGGCTTACACACACCGTCTACAAGCCGCTGATACAGAGCTTTTGAACATCATGCATTTTAATATAGCCGACACCATCACAATAAATCATTTTATTGATACATTGTAAGGCTGCATGATGGAACTCTAATGAGGATTTGAAAAAGGTTGAATGAAAGGCATGGGCTCTGCTTTGTTTGTTGCGCAGGCTGTACACACTTCATCAGTTTCTCATTCACACTTTGACAAGCACTCGTGCGGAGGGATGCCTTGAATTTCACGGCGGCATCCCCCTTGTGTGTCCCATAATGCACCCTAAGAAATCTTTGCCTTTTGTGGCCAGTGTTTGTTGTGCCCTTAGGCTGAATATAATCATTATAATTCCCTTCTGCTCGCTGCCTATCGCTGTGCCCCCGAAGCACTTCATACACATGGCTCTCTCAGATATCTCAATTCTTATTAGCCAATGCCCATAATGTGACCAGGTCTTCCTCGCAGGTATCACAACTCCGAAGTAGCTTCAACTGCACGTGTCCTTATTGAATTCCAAGGAGCAGATTGAAGATATTAGAAGAACTGTCCACATTTACTTTTTGTCAGCTAATAAGTTGAGGCATAATGACCTCAAAAGTACGAACCTATGTCAATCTACTGTCCCCCATAGTACAAAAGTTCACCTATTTTATTGGTCAAATTTTCCTTCTGTGTGAGAACTAAATATTCCGAACATACTTTGGGATAGTTGTGGGATTCGATAGATCCAAAATTAATACAGCCACTTGCGTCAAACATTTTAAAAACAATGAGGCTGACACAACAGATCAGAACGTTTAGCTTAAAATGTTGATCAACTATTAGGCTATTTCTTCACATTATAAGCACAGCAATGCGCACACGGCAGTAGGATATAAGCACAAATATTCTATGTGGCCGCAAATGCTATTATACATGTAAGGCTTGATCATAAAGGCACATTTTGTTTGGTGAAAATTATCTTCTCTGAACTTGAACTCACACGTTGCCTATGTAGACCAGTTAGGCTCTACACTGGTTGTAAAGCGATTCGTGTGTTTAATTTTAAGAAGTTATTTGGGCGCTTAAGTTGTGATTACAAACCTTTTCAAAACATATAGGCTTATGTGCTAGGCTACATGAAGTGTGCAACTATGATTTGAAAAAGTCACAAAAGTTGTGCTCTTTCTTGCCTTACTGCGCATGCTGGGTGTCATTCACATGTAATAATACATCATTCACAAGTGATAAGCTAATATTGTCACCCATCAGACTATTCTTAATTTAATCCTGTCTTTTGAAATATTCAATAATATATGTGTGAAATTCATTTTTTTAATGGAGGCCATCAACTCTTTTCTCAAATGTTGCGCAATATGAGCTCATGGCTCTCATGAAGTGTTTTGATTTGATTTTCGGTAACTTTTGAATTGTCAGAGTGATTTAGAGAGACAATAGAGTGCTGAGTACCAGGCAGCTAGCAAGTTTGGTAGACTACTTAGGGCCATCAGCAGCATCTGAGCTTGGAGAAGGCTACTTACCATGACAAAACAGTCATATGGAATTTGACTGCAGTCATGACTTGCGACCGCTGATGTGGCAGTAATACAGCCCTAGATTGAAACCAACCTTCTGCTACAGGAATGTAAGTAAGCCACGCTCAGACTGACAAGGACTCAAACCTAAATCGTGTCTCAACCTTCTGGTGACACCCTATCCACAGTCCCAAGATAGTTAACACCTTAGGAAGTGTTCCTACTGCAGTTGCCAAGGCTAGGGTCGTCCACACTTAATTATCAGACACGTGTAATTATCATATTAAATCTAAATGTGAATCTTAAGAGAGATCTTAAGAGTCCCTGTCCCAGCTCGATCCCTGCCACTAAAATTTCCCTGGCTCGATTCCTGTCACTGACATTTCCCTGGCTCTATCCCTGACTCTGACATTTCCCTGGGACAGGGCTGTTGATTCCGGGTTTGTGTGACATCACAGCTTCACTGCAGTAGGATCCGTCTTGCAAAGTCCAGGCTGGAGGGTAGAGTGTGTAACACCTGCATTTTTAGAATGTCCTTCTAGTACACCTTCAACTTTTACCCAGATACCGGGGAAGGAGAAGTCTGTTGTGTAGTCATGTAGTAATAGTGTAGTAATCTTACAATATTATGGTGTAGTATAGTAATGTCACAATAGTTTACTATTATAGTCATGTCGTAGTATTATAGTAGTGTCATAGTAGTGTAGTAGTGCTATTTAGTAATAGTGTAGTAATGTTGTAATAGGGTAGCAGGGTAGTAATGTAGTTGTAGTAGTATATTAGAATAGTAGTCATGTAATTGTATAATAGTGTAGTAATGTTTTAATAATGTAGTAATGTTTTAGTGTAGTAATGTAGTAATAGTGCAGTGTAGTAATGCAGTAACACTGCAGTATTGTAATGTAGTAAGGTAGTAATTTAAGTGTAGTAATGTTTTAGTGTAATGTAAAAGGGTAGTAAGTGTAGTAGTAATCTAGTGGTGTAGAAAAGTGATGTAGTAATAGTATTATAGTAATAGTGTAGTATAGTGATGTAGTGTAATAGTGTAATATATGGTACGCGGGTAGTTTAGTAATAGTGTAGTAATGTTGTAATAGTGTAGTAATGTATACTGAACACAAATAAATGCAACAATCAACTATTTCAGATTTTACAGTTAAGGAAATATAAGGATATCAGTGAAATGACAAATTCATTAGGCCCTAATTTATGTGTTTCACATGATGGCTCAGGGTTGCCGCCATGGGTGGGCCTTGGAGGGCATAGTCCCACTTGGCAGCCAGGCCCACCCACTGGGGAGCCAGGCCCATCCAGTCAGAATTCCCCCCACAAAATGGGCTTTATTACAGACAGAAATACTCGTCAGCATCACCCCCACCCCTTTCAGACGATCCCGCAGGTGAAGAAATCAGATGTGGAGGTCCTGGACTGGCGTGGTTACACATGGTCTACGGTTGGTTGTGAGGCAGGTTGGACGTACTGCCAAATTCTCTAAAACGACGTTGGAGAAATGAACATATAATTCTCTAGCAACAACTGGTGGACATTCCTGAAGTCAGCATGCCAATTGTACACTCCCTCAACTTGAGACATCTGTGGCATTGTGTTGTGTGACAAAACTGCACATTTTAAAATGTGGTGTGTTATGGTGTGGGGTGCATTTGTAGAATCTGTGCCAAGGCACATTGCAGCTGTTCTGGCTCGTGATGGCCCATCACCCTATTAAGACACTTGATGTTGGTGTTTCCTTTATTTAGGTAGTTACAGTGGCTCCTCCTTTAAAAGTTGCGAGCTTGTACCGCGGGACGTAGAGGTACCCAGCGTCACGGCTTCATTGCTCCAGACCACCACAAGGGGGAGGTTTTTATATGACCAGTCATAACGAGTGGTTCCAATGACGAAATTGACGCGGGCCATCCGTCCCTGGTGACTTCAGCAAAGTTATGTACATTTACATTATGTAGTTATAACACCATAACGAGTCATGCAAAAAATTTACAATTGAGAAGAATATGTTAGTTAAACACTGGCATGTTTTATTTACACAATAAATCGGTACATGCCAACTGCCAGCCACAAAAGACAATCAGATTTTCACCCTCCAGACATTAGTTCCTAAAGGTCTTTATAAGGAAATGCCTATGTACAGTTGAAGTTGTAAGTTTACATACATTTAGGTTGGAGTCATTAAAACTCGTTTTTCAACCGCTCCACAAATTTCTTGTTAACAAACTATAGTTTTGGCAAGATGGTTAGGATATCTATTTTGTGCATAACACAAGTACTTTTTCCAGCAATTGTTTACAGACAGATTACTTAACTTATAATTCACTGTATCACAATATCCAGTGGGTCAGAAGTTTATATACACTAAGTTGACTGTGCCTTTAAACAGCTTGGAAAATTCCAGAAAATGATGTCATGGCTTTAGAAGCTTCTCATAGGCTAATTGACATCATTTGTGTCAAGTGGAGGTGTACCTATGGATGTATTTCAAGGCCTACCTTCAAACTCAGTGCCTCTTTGCTTGACATCATGGGAAAATCAAAAGAAATCAGCCAAGACCTCAGAAAAAAAATTGTAGACCTTCACAAGTCTGGTTCTTCCTTGGGAGCAATTTGCTTTGCTGCAGGAGGGACTGGTGCACTTCACAAAATAGATGACTTCATGAGGGAGGAAAATTATGTGGATATATTGAAGCAACATCTCAAGACATCAGTCAGGAAGTTAAAGCTTGGTCTCAAATGGGTCTTCCAAATGGACAATGACCTCAAGCATACTTGGGCAAAATGGCTTAAGGACAACACAGTCAAGGTATTGGAGTGGCCATCACAAAGCTCTGACCTCAAGCCTATAGAACATTTGTGGGCAGAACTGAAAAGGCGTGTGCAAGCAAGGAGGCCCACAAACCTGACTCAGTTGCACCAGCTCTGTCAGGAGGAATGGGCCAAAATTCACCCAACTTATTGTGGGAAGCTTGTGGAAGGCTACCCAAAATGTTTGACCCAAGTTAAACAATTTAAAGGCAATGCTACCAAATACTAATTGAGTGTATGTGAACTTCTGACCCACTGCGACTGTGATGAAAGAAATATAAGCTGAAATAAATCATTCTCTCTACTATTATTCTGACATTTCACATTCTTAAAATAAAGTGGTCATTACTTCCGGCGCCGACAGAGATGGCCGCCTCGCTTTGCGTTCCTAGGAAACTATGCAGTTTTTTTTTTTTTTACGTGTTATTTCTTACATTAGTAACCCAGGTCATCTTAGGTTTCATTACATACAGTCGAGAAGAACTACTGAATATAAGATCAGCTTCATCTCACCATCAGTACGACCAAGAATATGATTTTCACGAAGCGGATCCTGTGTTCTGCCTTTCAACCAGGACAACGGAATGGATCCCAGCCGGCGACCCAAAAAAACGACTCCGTAAAAGAGGGAAACGAGGCGGTCTTCTGGTCAGACTCCGGAGACGGGCACATCGTGCACCACTCCCTAGCATTCTTCTCGCCAATGTCCAGTCTCTTGACAACAAGGTTGATGAAATCCGAGCAAGGGTAGCATTCCAGAGGGACATCAGAGACTGTAACATTCTTTGCTTCACGGAAACATGGCTCACTGGAGAGACGCTATCGGAGGCGGTGCAGCCAGCGGGTTTCTCCACGCATCGCGCCGACAGAAACAAACATCTTTCTGGTAAGAAGAGGGGCGGGGCGTATGCCTTATGGCTAACGAGACGTGGTGTGATCACAGAAATATACAGGAAGTCAAATCCTTCTGTTCACCTGATTTAGAATTCCTCACAATCAAATGTCGACCGCATTATCTACCAAGAGAATTCTCTTCGATTATAATCACAGCCGTATATATTCCCCCCCAAGCAGACACATCGATGGCTCTGAACGAACTTTATTTGACTCTTTGCAAACTGGAATCTCTACATCCTGAGGCTGCATTCATTGTAGCTGGGGATTTTAACAAGGCTAATCTGAAAACAAGACTCCCTAAATTGTATCAGCATATCGATTGCGCAACTAGGGCTGAAAAAACCTTGGATCATTGTTACTCTAACTTCCGCGACGCATATAAGGCCCTGCCCCGCCCTCCTTTCGGAAAAGCTGACCACGACTCCATTTTGCTGATCCCTGCCTACAGACAGAAACTAAAACAAGAAGCTCCCACGCTGAGGTCTGTCCAACGCTGGTCCGACCAAGCTGATTCCACACTCCAAGACTGCTTCCATCACGTGGACTGGGATATGTTTCGTATTGCGTCAGATAACAACATTGACGAATACGCTGATTCGGTGTGCGAGTTCATTAGAACGTGCGTTGAAGATGTTGTTCCCATAGCAACGATTTAAAACATTCCCTAACCAGAAACCGTGGATTGATGGCAGCATTCGCATGAAACTGAAAGCGCAAACCACTGCTTTTAATCAGGGCAAGGTGACTGGTAACATGACCGAATACAAACAGTGCAGCTATTCCCTCCGCAAGGCTATCAAACAAGCTAAGCGTCAGTATAGAGAGAAAGTAGAATCTCAATTCAGACGCAAGAGGTATGTGGCAGGGTCTACAGTCAATCACGGACTACAAGAAGAAAACCAGCCCAGTCACGGACCAGGATGTCTTGCTCCCAGGCAGACTAAATAACTTTTTGCCCGCTTTGAGGACAATACAGTGCCACTGACACGGCCTGCAACGAAAACATGCGGACTCTCCTTCACTGCAGCCGAGGTGAGTAAAACATTTAAACGTGTTAACCCTCGCAAGGCTGCAGGCCCAGACGGCATCCCCAGCCGTGCCCTCAGAGCATGCGCAGACCAGCTGGCCGGTGTGTTCACGGACATATTCAATCAATCCCTATACCAGTCTGCTGTTCCCACATGCTTCAAGAGGGCCACCATTGTTCCTGTTCCCAAGAAAGCTAAGGTAACTGAGCTAAACGACAACCGCCCCGTAGCACTCACTTCCGTCATCATGAAGTGCTTTGAGAGACTAGTCAAGGACCATATCACCTCCACCCTACCTGACACCCTAGACCCACTCCAATTTGCTTACCGCCCAAATAGGTCCACAGACGATGCAATCTCAACCACACTGCACACTGCCCTAACCCATCTGGACAAGAGGAATACCTATGTGAGAATGCTGTTCATCGACTACAGCTCGGCATTCAACACCATAGTACCCTCCAAGCTCGTCATCAAGCTCGAGACCCTGGGTCTCGACCCCACCCTGTGCAACTGGGTACTGGACTTCCTGACGGGCCGCCCCCAGGTGGTGAGGGTAGGCAACAACATCTCCACCCCGCTGATCCTCAACACTGGGGCCCCACAAGGGTGCGTTCTGAGCCATCTCCTGTACTCCCTGTTCACCCACGACTGCATGGCCACGCACGCCTCCAACTCAATCATCAAGTTTGCGGACGACACAACAGTGGTAGGCTTGATTACCAACAACGACGAGATGGCCTACAGGGAGGAGGTGAGGGCCCTCGGAGTGTGGTGTCAGGAAAATAACCTCACACTCAACGTCAACAAAACTAAGGAGATGATTGTGGACTTCAGGAAACAGCAGAGGGAACACCCCCTATCCACATCGATGGAACAGTAGTGGAGAGGGTAGTAAGTGTTAAGTTCCTCGGCATACACATCACAGACAAACTGAATTGGTCCACTCACACAGACAGCATCGTGAAGAAGGCGCAGCAGCGCCTCTTCAACCTCAGGAGGCTGAAGAAATTTGGCTTGTCACCAAAAGCACTCACAAACTTCTACAGATGCACAATCGAGAGCATCCTGTCGGGCTGGATCACCGCCTGGTACGGCAACTGCTCCGCCTACAACCGTAAGGCTCTCCAGAGGGTAGTGAGGTCTGCACAACGCATCACCGGGGGCAAACTACCTGCCCTCCAGGACACCTACACCACCCGATGTTACAGGAAGGCCATAAAGATCATCAAGGACAACAACCACCCGAGCCACTGCCTGTTCACCCCGCTATCATCCAGAAGGCGAGGTCAGTACAGGTGCATCAAAGCTGGGACCGAGAGACTGAAAAACAGCTTCTATCTCAAGGCCATCAGACTGTTAAACAGCCACCACTAACATTGAGTGGCTGCTGCCAACACACTGACTGAACTCCAGCCACTTTATAATAGGAATTGATGGGAAATTATGTAAAATATATCACTAGCCACTTTAAACAATGCTACCTAATATAATGTTTACATACCCTACATTATTCATCTCATATGTATACGTATATACTGTACTCTATATCATCTACTGCATCTTTATGTAATACATGTATCACTAGCCACTTTAACTATGCCACTTTGTTTACATACCCTACATTATTTATCTCATATGTGTACGTATATACTGTACTCTATCATCTACTGCATCCTTATGTAATACATGTATCATTAGCCACTTTAACTATGCCACTTTGTTTACATACTCATATGTATATACTGTACTCGATACCATCTACTGTATCTTGCCTATGCTGCTCTGTACCATCACTCATTCATATATCTTTATGTACATATTCTTTATCCCCTTACACTGTGTATAAGACAGTAGTTTTTTTAAAAATTGTTAGTTAGATTACTTGTTGGATTATTACTGCATTGTCGGAACTAGAAGCACAAGCATTTCGCTGCACTCGCATTAACATCTGCTAACCATGTGTATGTGACAAATAAAATTAGATTTGATTTGATTTCATCCTATCTGACCTAAGACAGGACATTTTTACTAGGATTAAGTGTACGGAATTGTGAAAAACTGAGTTTTAAATGCATTTGGCTAAGGTGTATGTAAACTTCCGACTTCAACTGTATGTTATGTTGTAAATTTGAATATGAATTATGCCCCTATTTCAGATTACTCTGTTTTTCTTACACTGTACCCAATGATTGATGAAAATTTGCTTGGTAGGTTGATGTTCTCATTGTGGTTTTACAGACGTGTTTAAGTTTTATGTACGCACTTTATTAGAATATTTATGAAATGAAAAAAAGAAAAAAAGCGCACATTCGTAAATCCCAAACTCTAAAAGTAATTGTAAAGGTAAATACAAATTATATGTGACATTGTGGTTACAATAAAGAATGTAGCCCATCATGCAAATGATTCCTATTAGCAAGACAATAGACTTTTTAAAGCCTGTTGTAAAAATCCATGAACTTGCAATGTATTCGATGCTTAAGTACTCTAAAGTGTTTCAGTTCTAACTCAAAACAGCATTTCTTCAACATCTTTATGCTTTCGTTAATCTCTTTATTTTCTGTAGGAATTTTGAGCAAATTGCTCAAGGGCCACAGTTGATTCGTCTGTGAAGATATGTTATTGACTGTCTCGCCAGCTTTGATCCATGACTGGGCCTGCAGGATGCAAAGTTCTTTGTTTGTCAGACGAATCATTGGGACGAAACTACAGAACACTACAATACAAGTGAATCAACATCTGCATTTTGAGAGTTAAAAAAAATCATTTTATTCACGAAATGTGTTTATTAGACTACTGTGCAGTCTACAATACATACTGTAGTTAACATGGGACTCTTTCAAAATGCAGGTGTTGATTTAGTTGTGGATTCATATAATGAATTACTATGGGAAAAAATATCACTGATTTTACAGAAATATTGGAACAAAGTTGTCTAATGAAGGCAAATAATTTAGACTCCTCCAATCCTGTAGCCTACTCCCAACTGTCTTGTTGTACATCGCCATATTTTACATTCCATCCTAACAGAAACCCTGAGGGTTTCGTTTTTCTCTGAATCGAAACACCATAATATTAATCAAATTAATTAAGCCAAAATTCTTAATCAATTCCAAATACTACGTTATTACGAAAGGTTTTAAATTCTCTCGTAATGCAGATACGGAATACTATCAAATGCTTCTCAAAGATGCTCCTGTAGTTGTGTGTTTTTCAAAAACAATATTATTATAAACATTTTAAAAAACTTTCTGCCTCTTGGGCCCTTTACTGGCTTGGGCCCAGGGGCTTCAGCCCCTGTAAACCCCTGTATTAATCTGGCCCTGATGAGCAGTAGTGTTCTTTATATGGGGGTCTGGGGACTTTGTATATTGGAGCTGATTTTGTTTTCGGGGGAGAAGTCTGTGTAATTAGGGATGCCAGATGTTGCTTTTGGCCAGCCTAGCCAGGCACGTCTGAGCTGAAGGCCAGTCTGTTTTGTCTTAATCAAACACCAAGGCCGGGAGAGATGATTATGCCACACGTCATAAATGACTTATGAAAGAAGCACTTTGAAAATGTCTCTTTTAGAAATACGTATTTAAATTTTAAAAAATGATAATTTTTGTGCTTCATATAATCAAATCACATTGAAATACTTGAGGTTTTTGTTATGTACTGGTATGTGAATCTGTGTTACACAGCATGTATATCATTCGAAGGTGGAGAAGTTATACATTCGTGTTACTTTTACTGTGCACTGGGGCCAGCTATGCAAGCTAAGACTAGCTGCATTTCTCTTCAGCTGATATAAACACACATCAGCTTTCTCTCTGTCTCTGTCTCTGTCTCTCTCTGTGAGTGTGTTTGTCCCCTCCTCTCCCCCTACCTTACAACTACTGTCTGCTTGCCAGGTCACTGTTGCTAGGAGACAGGCAGGCAGGGATGGACTGCTCATTCCTGAGAGCGACGCTTGTCCACCATGAACTCATCCTCCCCAGTGGTTGATTCTCACACTGAGAGAGAAAGCGTGCGAGGCTTTTATTTCGATAAATGGGTGTGATGGTGAACACTAAAGAGCACTTACCCCTGCATTGATCAATAGTGGCTGTTAGCTGGTGGAGGGAGAAGACGTCATGCTTACAGTAAACCTTCACTGTCTACCTAGCCTGTTGAAGAAGAGCCTATAAAACCAGGGGATTAGCCATGTGGATTTCCTCACTGCTGCGTTTGAAGAGTGAGAGAAGCTTAAAGATGGAGGTTACTTAGCTGCCACCAGCATAGGGCTGAAGGCTTCTAGATTACTGGAGGTTACTTAGCTGCCACCAGCATAGGGCTGAAGGCTTCTAGATTACTGGAGGTTACTTAGCTGCCACCAGCATAGGGCTAAAGGCTTCTAGATTACTGGAGGTTACTTAGCTGCCACCAGCATAGGGTTAAAGGCTTCTAGATTACTGGAGGTTACTTAGCTGCCACCAGCATAGGGCTAAAGGCTTCTAGATTACTGGAGGTTACTTAGCTGCCACCAGCATAGGGCTAAAGGCTTCTAGATTACTGGAGGTTACTTAGCTGCCACCAGCATAGGGCTGAAGGCTTCTAGATTACTGGAGGATACTTAGCTGCCACCAACATAGGGCTGAAGGCTTCTAGATTACTGGAGGATACTTAGCTGCCACCAGCATAGGGCTAAAGGTTTCTAGATTACTGGAGGTTACTTAGCTGCCACCAGCATAGGGCTGAAGGCTTCTAGATTATTGGAGGTTACTTAGCTGCCACCAACATAGGGCTAAAGGCTTCTAGATTACTGGAGGTTACTTAGCTGCCACCAACATAGGGCTAAAGGCTTCTAGATTACTTAGCTGCCACCAACATAGGGCTAAAGGCTTCTAGATTACTTAGTTGCCACCAACATAGGGCTAAAGGCTTCTAGATTACTTAGTTGCCACCAACATAGGGCTAAAGGCTTCTAGATTACTTAGTTGCCACCAACATAGGGCTAAAGGCTTCTAGATTACTTAGTTGCCACCAACATAGGGCTGAAGGCTTCAAGATTACTGGAGGTTACTTAGCTGCCACCAACATAGGGCTAAAGGCTTCTAGATTACTGGAGGTTACTTAGCTGCCACCAGCATAGGGTTAAAGACTTCTAGATTACTGGAGGTTTACTAGATTTAGGTCTGGAAACCAACCGAGGCTGGGCAGGGCAAGAAAAGGTACAATAAACCCCACACAAAACACAAGAGCCGGTGGAGACAAATACACATTATAATGGCTCTAGACATAAAGACCAGGTTGTGCCTGGCCAGGGCGAGAGACCAGGTCGTGCATGGGCCGGGCGAGAGACCAGGTCGTGCCTGGGCCGGGCGAGAGACCAGGTCGTGCCTGGCCAGGGCGAGAGACCAGGTCGTGCCTGGGCCGGGCGAGAGACCAGGTCGTGCCTGGGCCGGGCGAGAGACCAGGTCGTGCCTGGCCAGGGCGAGAGACCAGGTCGTGCCTGGGCCGGGCGAGAGACCAGGTCGTGCCTGGGCCGGGCGAGAGACCAGGTCGTGCCTGGGCCGGGCGAGAGACCAGGTCGTGCCTGGGCCGGGCGAGAGACCAGGTCGTGCCTGGGCCGGGCGAGAGACCAGGTCGTGCCTGGCCAGGGCGAGAGACCTGATCGTGCCTGGCCAGGGCGAGAGACCTGGCCGTGCCTGGCCAGGGCGAGAGACCTGGTCGTGCCTGGGCCGGGCGAGAGACCAGGTCGTTCCTGGGCCGGGCGAGAGACCAGGTCGTGCCTGGGCCGGGCGAGAGACCAGGTCGTGCCTGGGCCGGGCGAGAGACCAGGTCGTGCCTGGGCCGGGCGAGAGACCAGGTCGTGCCTGGGCCGGGCGAGAGACCAGGTTGTGCCTGGGCACATCCAACAGCTTTGACCAGGTGCTGGAGATCATAGTAATATTTTCAGCACATTTAACAAGAACACGCTGTAAATGGTGATCTGTGTGTTACTGAAACAGCGGTTTGATCTCATATAGAAACCATGACCAGGAATATGCTGTCCTCCACCTGGAGTGAGCGGTACTTCCTAAAACTCAGCTGTTTTCTGTCTGCAGAGTGACCACAGTAATCCTCTACATACTGCATTATAAGCATGTTTATAATACTTGTATTTCGGTGATTGTGCATATAACCCAAGCACTATACAAAAGCTGCTGTGACTGTTATTAAAGCATTATGAAGAGGCATTATGAAGCTGCTGTGACTATATTATTAAAGCATTATAAAGCTGCTGTGACTATATTATTAAAGCATTACAAAGAGGCATTATGAAGCTACTGTGACTATATTATTAAAGCATTATGAAGCTGCTATGACTATATTATTAAAGCATTATGAAGCTACTGTGACTATATTATTAAAGCATTATGAAGCTACTATGACTATATTATTAAAGCATTATAAAGCTGCTGTTACTATATTATTAAAGCATTATAAAGCTGCTATGACTGTATTATTAAAGCATTATGAAGCTGCTGTGAATATATTATTAAAGCATTATGAAGCTGCTGTGACTATATTATTAAAGCATTATGAAGCTGCTGTGACTATATTATTAAAGCATTATGAAGCTGCTGTGACTATATTATTAAAGCATTATGAAGCTGCTGTGACTATATTATCAAAGCATTATGAAGCTGCTGTGACTATATTATTAAAGCATTATAAAGCTGCTGTGACTATATTATTAAATCATTATGAAGCTGCTGTGACTACATTATTAAAGCATTATAAAGCTGCTGTGACTATATTATTAAAGCATTATGAAGAGGCATTATAAAGCTGCTGTGACTATATTATTAAAGCATTATAAAGCTGCTATGACTATATTATTAAAGCATTATGAAGAGGCATTATAAAGCTGCTGTGACTATATTATTAAAGCATTATAAAGCTGCTGTGACTATATTATTAAAGCATTATAAAGCTGCTGTGACTATATTATTAAAGCATTATAAAGCTGCTGTGACTATATTATTAAAGGATTATAAAGCTACTGTGACTATATTATTAAAGCATTACAAAGAGGCATTATAAAGCTGCTGTGACTATATTATTAAAGCATTATGAAGAGGTATTATAAAGCTGCTGTGACTATATTAAAAAGCATTGTAAAGCTGCTGTGACTATATTATTAAAGCATTATAAAGAAGCATTATGAAGCTGCTGTGACTATATTATTAAAGCATTATAAAGCTGCTGTGACTATATTATTAAAGCATTATGAAGAGGCATTATAAAGCTGCTATGACTATATTATTAAAGCATTATAAAGCTGCTGTGACTATATTATTAAAGCATTATAAAGCTGCTGTTACTATATTATTAAAGCATTATAAAGCTGCTATGACTATATTATTAAAGCATTATGAAGCTACTGTTACTATATTATTAAAGCATTATAAAGCTGCTATGACTATATTATTAAAGCATTATGAAGCTACTGTGACTATATTATTAAAGCATTATGAAGCTACTATGACTATATTATTAAAGCATTATAAAGCTGCTGTTACTATATTATTAAAGCATTATAAAGCTGCTATGACTATATTATTAAAGCATTATGAAGCTACTGTGACTATATTATTAAAGCATTATAAAGCTGCTATGACTATATTATTAAAGCATTATGAAGAGGCATTATAAAGCTGCTGTGACTATATTATTAAAGCATTATAAAGCTGCTATGACTATATTATTAAAGCATTATGAAGAGGCATTATAAAGCTGCTGTGACTATATTATTAAAGCATTATAAAGCTGCTGTGACTATATTATTAAAGCATTATAAAGCTGCTGTGACTATATTATTAAAGCATTATAAAGCTGCTGTGACTATATTATTAAAGCATTATAAAGCTACTGTGACTATATTATTAAAGCATTACAAAGAGGTATTATAAAGCTGCTGTGACTATATTAAAAAAGCATTGTAAAGCTGCTGTGACTATATTATTAAAGCATTATAAAGAGGCATTATGAAGCTGCTGTGACTATATTATTAAAGCATTATAAAGCTGCTGTGACTATATTATTAAAGCATTATGAAGAGGCATTATAAAGCTGCTATGACTATATTATTAAAGCATTATAAAGCTGCTGTGACTATATTATTAAAGCATTATAAAGCTGCTGTGACTATATTATTAAAGCATTATGAAGAGGCATTATAAAGCTGCTGTGACTATATTATTAAAGCATTACAAAGCTGCTGTGACTATATTATTAAAGCATTATGAAGAGGCATTATAAAGCTGCTGTGACTATATTATTAAAGCATTATAAAGCTGCTGTGACTATATTATTAAAGCATTATAAAGCTGCTGTGACTATATTATTAAAGCATTATGAAGCTGCTGTGACTATATTATTAAAGCATTATAAAGCTGCTATGACTACATTATTAAAGCATTATGAAGAGGCATTATAAAGCTGCTGTGACTATATTATTAAAGCATTATAAAGCTGCTGTGACTATATTATTAAAGCATTATAAAGCTGCTGTGACTATATTATTAAAGCATTATAAAGCTGCTATGACTATATTATTAAAGCATTATGAAGAGGCATTATATAAAGCTGCTGTGACTATATTATTAAAGCATTATAAAGCTGCTGTGACTATATTATTAAAGCATTATAAAGCTGCTGTGACTATATTATTAAAATATTATAAAGCTGCTATGACTATATTATTAAAGCATTATGAAGAGGCATTATATAGCTGCTGTGACTATATTATTAAAGCATTATAAAGCAGCTGTGACTATATTATTAAAGCATTATGAAGAGGCATTATAAAGCTGCTATGACTATATTATTAAAGCATTATAAAGCTGATGTGACTATATTATTAAAGCATTATGAAGCTGCTGTGACTATATTATTAAAGCATTATAAAGAGGCATTATGAAGCTGCTGTGACTATATTATTAAAGCATTATAAAGCTGCTGTGACTATATTATTAAAGCATTATGAAGAGGCATTATAAAGCTGCAATGACTATATTATTAAAGCATTATAAAGCTGCTGTGACTATATTATTAAAGCATTATAAAGCTGCTGTGACTATATTATTAAAGCATTATGAAGAGGCATTATAAAGCTGCTGTGACTATATTATTAAAGCATTACAAAGCTGCTGTGACTATATTATTAAAGCATTATGAAGAGGCATTATAAAGCTGCTGTGACTATATTATTAAAGTATTATAAAGCTGCTGTGACTATATTATTAAAGCATTATGAAGCTGCTGTGACTATATTATTAAAGCATTATAAAGCTGCTATGACTATATTATTTAAGCATTATGAAGAGGCATTATAAAGCTGCTGTGACTATATTATTAAAGCATTATAAAGCTGCTGTGACTATATTATTAAAGCATTATAAAGCTGCTGTGACTATATTATTAAAGCATTATAAAGCTGCTATGACTATATTATTAAAGCATTATAAAGAGGCATTATAAAGCTGCTGTGACTATATTATTAAAGCATTATAAAGCTGCTGTGACTATATTATTAAAGCATTATAAAGCTGCTGTGACTATATTATTAAAGCATTATGAAGAGGCATTATAAAGCTGCTGTGACTATATTATTAAAGCATTATAAAGCTGCTGTGACTATATTATTAAAGCATTATGAAGAGGCATTATAAAGCTGCTGTGACTATATTATTAAAGCATTATAAAGCTGCTGTGACTATATTATTAAAGCATGATGAAGCTGCTGTGACTATATTATTAAAGCATTATGAAGCTGCTGTGACTATATTATTAAAGCATTATGAAGCTGCTGTGACTATATTATTAAAGCATTATGAAGCTGCTGTGACTATATTATCAAAGCATTATGAAGCTGCTGTGACTATATTATTAAAGCATTATAAAGCTGCTGTGACTATATTATTAAAGCATTATGAAGAGGCATTATAAAGCTGCTGTGACTATATTATTAAAGCATTATAAAGCTGCTATGACTATATTATTAAAGCATTATGAAGAGGCATTACAAAGCTTCTGTGACTATATTATTAAAGCATTATAAAGCTGCTGTGACTATATTATTAAAGCATTATAAAGCTGCTGTGACTATATTATTTAAGCATTATGAAGAGGCATTATAAAGCTGCTGTGACTATATTATTAAAGCATTATGAAGCTGCTGTGACTATTATTAAAGCATTATGAAGCTGCTGTGACTATATTATTAAAGCATTATAAAGAGGCATTATAAAGCTGCTATGACTATATTATTAAAGCATTATGAAGAGGCATTATAAAGCTGCTGTGACTATATTATTAAAGCATTATAAAGCTGCTGTGACTATATTATTAAAGCATTATAAAGCTGCTATGACTATATTATTAAAGCCTTATGAAGAGGAATTATAAAGCTGCTGTGACTATATTATTAAAGCATTATAAAGCTGCTGTGACTATATTATTAAAGCATTATGAAGAGGCATTAAAAAGCTGCTGTGACTATATTATTAAAGCATTATAAAGCTGCTGTGACTATATTATTAAAGCATTATGAAGCTACTGTGACTATATTATTAAAGCATTATGAAGCTACTATGACTATATTATTAAAGCATTATAAAGCTGCTGTTACTATATTATTAAAGCATTATAAAGCTGCTATGACTATATTATTAAAGCATTATGAAGCTACTGTTACTATATTATTAAAGCATTATAAAGCTGCTATGACTATATTATTAAAGCATTATGAAGCTACTGTGACTATATTATTAAAGCATTATAAAGCTGCTATGACTATATTATTAAAGCATTATGAAGAGGCATTATAAAGCTCCTGTGACTATATTATTAAAGCATTATAAAGCTGCTGTGACTATATTATTAAAGCATTATAAAGCTGCTGTGACTATATTATTAAAGCATTATAAAGCTGCTATGACTATATTATTAAAGCATTGTGAAGAGGCATTATAAAGCTGCTGTGACTATATTATTAAAGCATTATAAAGCTGCTATGACTATATTATTAAAGCATTATGAAGAGGCATTATAAAGCTCCTGTGACTATATTATTAAAGCATTATAAAGCTGCTGTGACTATATTATTAAAGCATTATAAAGCTGCTGTGACTATATTATTAAAGCATTATAAAGCTGCTATGACTATATTATTAAAGCATTGTGAAGAGGCATTATAAAGCTGCTGTGACTATATTATTAAAGCATTATAAAGCTGCTATGACTATATTATTAAAGCATTATGAAGAGGCATTATAAAGCTGCTGTGACTATATTATTAAAGCATTATGAAGCTGCTGTGACTATTATTAAAGCATTATGAAGCTGCTGTGACTATATTATTAAAGCATTATAAAGAGGCATTATGAAGCTGCTGTGACTATATTATTAAAGCATTATAAAGCTGCTGTGACTATATTATTAAAGCATTATGAAGAGGCATTATAAAGCTGCTATGACTATATTATTAAAGCATTATAAAGCTGCTGTGACTATATTATTAAAGCATTATGAAGCTGCTGTGACTATATTATTAAA
Source organism: Oncorhynchus tshawytscha (assembly GCF_018296145.1). Classification (NCBI taxonomy): domain Eukaryota; kingdom Metazoa; phylum Chordata; class Actinopteri; order Salmoniformes; family Salmonidae; genus Oncorhynchus; species Oncorhynchus tshawytscha. The sequence goes on from NC_056444.1 coordinate 27,432,095, forward strand.
GCATTATAAAGAGGCATTATGAAGCTGCTGTGACTATATTATTAAAGCATTATATAGCTGCTGTGACTATATTATTAAAGCATTATAAAGCTGCTGTGACTATATTATTAAAGCATTATGAAGAGGCATTATAAAGCTGCTGTGACTATATTATTAAAGCATTACAAAGCTGCTGTGACTATATTATTAAAGCATTATGAAGCTGCTATGACTATATTATTAAAGCATTATGAAGAGGCATTATAAAGCTGCTGTGACTATATTAATAAAGCATTATAAAGCTGCTGTGACTATATTATTAAAGCATTATAAAGCTGCTGTGACTATATTATTAAAGCATTATAAAGCTGCTGTGACTATATTATTAAAGCATTATGAAGAGGCATTATAAAGCTGCTGTGACTATATTATTAAAGCATTATAAAGCTGCTATGACTATATTATTAAAGCATTATGAAGAGGCATTATAAAGCTGCTGTGACTATATTAATAAAGCATTATAAAGCTGCTGTGACTATATTATTAAAGCATTATAAAGCTGCTGTGACTATATTATTAAAGCATTATAAAGCTGCTATGACTATATTATTAAAGCATTATGAAGAGGCATTATAAAGCTGCTGTGACTATATTAATAAAGCATTATAAAGCTGCTGTGACTATATTATTAAAGCATTATAAAGCTGCTGTGACTATATTATTAAAGCATTATAAAGCTGCTGTGACTATATTATTAAAGCATTATGAAGAGGCATTATAAAGCTGCTGTGACTATATTAATAAAGCATTATAAAGCTGCTGTGACTATATTATTAAAGCATTATAAAGCTGCTGTGACTATATTATTAAAGCATTATGAAGCTACTGTGACTATATTATTAAAGCATTATGAAGCTACTATGACTATATTATTAAAGCATTATAAAGCTGCTGTTACTATATTATTAAAGCATTATAAAGCTGCTATGACTATATTATTAAAGCATTATGAAGAGGCATTATAAAGCTGCTGTGACTATATTAATAAAGCATTATAAAGCTGCTGTGACTATATTATTAAAGCATTATAAAGCTGCTGTGACTATATTATTAAAGCATTATAAAGCTGCTGTGACTATATTATTAAAGCATTATGAAGAGGCATTATAAAGCTGCTGTGACTATATTATTAAAGCATTATAAAGCTGCTATGACTATATTATTAAAGCATTATGAAGAGGCATTATAAAGCTGCTATGACTATATTATTAAAGCATTATAAAGCTGCTGTGACTATATTATTAAAGCATTATAAAGCTGCTGTGACTATATTATTAAAGCATTATGGAGAGGCATTATAAAGCTGCTGTGACTATATTATTAAAGCATTATGAAGAGGCATTATAAAGCTGCTATGACTATATTATTAAAGCACTATAAAGCTGCTGTGACTATATTATTAAAGCATTATAAAGCTGCTGTGACTATATTATTAAAGCATTATGGAGAGGCATTATAAAGCTGCTGTGACTATATTATTAAAGCATTATGAAGAGGCATTATAAAGCTGCTGTGACTATATTATTAAAGCATTATAAAGCTGCTATGACTATATTATTAAAGCATTATGAAGAGGCATTATAAAGCTGCTATGACTATATTATTAAAGCATTATAAAGCTGCTGTGACTATATTATTAAAGCATTATAAAGCTGCTGTGACTATATTATTAAAGCATTATCTAGAGGCATTATAAAGCTGCTGTGACTATATTATTAAAGCATTATGAAGAGGCATTATAAAGCTGCTGTGACTATATTATTAAAGCATTATAAAGCTGCTATGACTATATTATTAAAGCATTATAAAGCTGCTGTGACTATATTATTAAAGCATTATAAAGCTGCTGTGACTGTATTATTAAAGCATTATGAAGAGGCATTATAAAGCTGCTATGACTATATTATTAAAGCATTATAAAGCTGCTATGACTATATTATTAAAGCATTATGAAGCTACTGTGACTATATTATTAAAGCATTATGAAGCTACTATGACTATATTATTAAAGCATTATAAAGCTGCTGTTACTATATTATTAAAGCATTATAAAGCTGCTATGACTATATTATTAAAGCATTATGAAGCTACTGTGACTATATTATTAAAGCATTATAAAGCTACTGTGACTATATTATTAAAGCATTATAAAGCTGCTGTGACTATATTAATAAAGCATTATAAAGCTGCTATGACTATATTATTAAAGCATTATAAAGAGGCATTATAAAGCTGCTGTGACTATATTATTAAAGCATTATAAAGCTGCTGTGACTATATTATTAAAGCATTATAAAGAGGCATTATAAAGCTGCTGTGACTATATTATTAAAGCATTATAAAGCTGCTGTGACTATATTATTAAAGCATTATGAAGCTGCTGTGACTATATTATTAAAGCATTATAAAGCTGCTATGACTATATTATTAAAGCATTATAAAGCTGCTATGACTATATTATTAAAGCATTATAAAGAGGCATTATAAAGCTGCTGTGACTATATTATTAAAGCATTATAAAGCTGCTATGACTATATTAATAAAGCATTATAAAGCTGCTGTGACTATATTAATAAAGCATTATAAAGCTGCTATGACTATATTATTAAAGCATTATAAAGAGGCATTATAAAGCTGCTGTGACTATATTATTAAAGCATTATAAAGCTGCTGTGACTATATTATTAAAGCATTATAAAGAGGCATTATAAAGCTGCTGTGACTATATTATTAAAGCATTATAAAGCTGCTGTGACTATATTATTAAAGCATTATGAAGCTGCTGTGACTGTATTATTAAAGCATTATAAAGCTGCTATGACTATATTATTAAAGCATTATAAAGAGGCATTATAAAGCTTTGATGTTGTGCCCCGTAAACACTCAGAGAATTGTGTCCATAAAGATTTAGCTTAAGCCTTTCAGCAACGTGATTTTGCCTCTTTGTCCATATGTTTCACAGCAGTGCATGCTTTCCAAATGGCACCCTATTCCTTATATAGTGCATTACTTTTGACCGGAGCCTTATGGTTCCTGGTCAAAAGTAGTGCACTATATAGGCAAAGGGTACCATTTGGGATGCAGCCATCACACCACCCTTTTCCAAAAACTTGCCCTTGGGACCCATCCGTCCCTCCGGCACTAGGCTGATGAAGTGTACATCCACAGTGGGAGGAGTAGTCTCCCCCCATCTCCCTCCCTCCATCCCTAAGGCACTAGCCTAAAGCATACATTCACAGTGGGAGCAGAGGAGTAGCAGCAGAGTGGAGGAGAGTAGAGCTGATTCAGTGGAGGAGAGGAGCACTGATTCAGGAGAGGAGAACTGATTCATTGAAGGAGAGGAGAGCTGATACATTGGAGGAGAGGAGAGCTGATTCATTGGAGGAGAGCTGATTCAGTGGAGGAGAGGAGAGCTGATTCAGATGTTGAGCCCCACTGTAACAAGGCAGACTGAGCTGAGCCTTGTGTGTTGTAGTGCTGACTCCGGGGGCGGTGAATCCCCCCTCACACCCCCTCGCCCCGGACACCATGTCATGTCTTGTCCACCCCCCGCAGACATCCAGGCAATCCCAGAATGCAATGTCGGTTCAGTCCAAACTAGCTCCCACAACAATAAAAAGCTAGCTCCCACAACAATAAAAAGCTAGCTCCCACAACAGAAACCCCACCAGAGCCCTGTTCTCTGTTTGTGACATAAACAAATATGGCTGCCGGGGCTCTGTAGGAGGAAGAGGGGATCTTCCTCAGTGTGTGTGTGCCCCCATTCGCGCATGTGGTTGCTCCTGCATGTGTCTCTGGATGGAAACTCCTCAAATATGGTGCAATCCCTCCCAGCCAGCCTAGCCAGCCTTCTCTCTCTCTCGCAGGGGTCTCCCTGCAGCCTCTCCAGTGGCCAGGTTTACACTGGCCATAACATGGCGCCTTAAAGCTGTGGAATACGGTCCATCGTCTCGCCTCTGAAGGCAATGACCTCCGTCTGGCATAATTGCAGGGATTCTCTGTGTGTTTTGGATGGACAAGACGAGATGTAAAATTAAATGGCCCCAACGGTAGCCTAGTTCTTTTTCTCCGACGTCTGGCTTAGAGGCTTCATCTGCCATCCGACCCTTAATGAATTGTTAGCTGAAGCATCAGTCTTCTCTGTTCTCTGCCTCGCTCCTCTCCTGGGGCAGAATGGAGAGGAGCAGGGTATTTCCTGGGGCAGAATAAAGAGGAGCAGGGTATTTCCTGCGGCAGAATGGAGAGGAGCAGGGTATTTCCTGGGGCAGAATGGAGAGGAGCCGGGTATTTCCTGGGGCAGAATGGAGAGGAGCAGGGTATTTCCTGGGGCAGAATGGAGAGGAGCAGGGTATTTCCTGGGGCAGAATGGAGAGGAGCCGGGTATTTCCTGGGGCAGAATGGAGAGGAGCAGGGTATTTCCTGGGGCAGAATGGAGAGGAGCAGGGTATTTCCTGGGGCAGAATGAAGAGGAGCAGGGTATTTCCTGCAGCAGAATGGAGAGGAGCAGGGTATTTCCTGGGGCAGAATGGAGAGGAGCCGGGTATTTCCTGGGGCAGAATGGAGAGGAGCAGGATATTTCCTGGGGCAGAATGGAGAGGAGCAGAGTATTTCCTGGGGCAGAATGGAGAGGAGCAGGGTATTTCCTGGGGCAGAATGGAGAGGAGCAGGGTATTTCCTGGGGCAGAATGAAGAGGAGCAGGGTATTTTCTGCGGCAGAATGGAGAGGAGCAGGGTATTTCCTGGGGCAGAATGGAGAGGAGCCTGGTATTTCCTGGGGCAGAATGGAGAGGAGCAGGGTATTTCCTGGGGCAGAATGGACAGGAGCAGAGTATTTCCTGGGGCAGAATGGAGAGGAGCAGGGTATTTCCTGGGGCAGAATGGAGAGGAGCAGGGTATTTCCTGGGGCAGAATGGAGAGGAGCAGGGTATTTCCTGGGGCAGTGTGCATCCCAAATGGCAGGGTACCATTTGGGATGTACTCTGCCCCTGGAAATACCCAATCTGTTCTCTCTATTCTTTTTCTTTTCTTGTGCTTTTTTTGTTTCACTGTCGGGGAAAACATACAGATTCTGTCTGAAGAAAACAGATATATTTCCCTGGTGGGAGATTTAAAATTAATAAATGAGCCTTGAATTAACAATATTTTGTAAGCCCGAGTGCTCTTCTCAGACCAAGGGCAAGACTCTGATTCAATTTTGTTCTGATGACTGGCTTAGCTGTACAGTACATTATCAACACTTGGTTAGACACTAAGACACAACATAGTCTTATTATATCCCTTTAAAGAGGAAGTTCACAACATTCTCTTATACTATTTGTACCTTGGATTTTTTTCTTCATCTGAGCACATATTTATTGTATATTTTACAATATATGTATATTTGTCAGAGCAATCTTCTCAATCCTATCAGTTATAAATAAGACAAAGTGTAGGGACATCTGCTCTTGGGGCTCATGAGTGGTGCAGCAGTCTAAGGCACTGCATCTCAGTGCTTGAGGCGTCACTACAGACACCCTGGTTTGATTCTAGGCTGTATCACAACCGGCTGTGATTTGGAGTCACATAGGCTGGCACACAATTGGCCCAGCGTCGTCTGGGTTAGGCCAGTGTAGGTCGTCATTGTAAGTAAGGATTTGTTCTTAACTGACTTGCCTAGTTAAAGAAAATGTACATGACATAGACTGACCAGGTGAATCCAACTCAATATTAGTACGGTGTTAATGTTTTATCCACTCTGTGTAAATTCCCTCGACACCAACTACTGTATATTCTCAAACTGCTGATAACAATTCAATGCATACGCTTCCAAGGCCCTGCATGTGTCAGTTCTATGTATCAAATCCATCAGAGAGAGAGATGGAGAGGGATAGAGTTAGTGAGATGGAGAGAGGTGTGGGGGGAGGAGGAGGAGAGAGATGTAGAGGTAGAGAGAGAATTCTTGAATCAGGAGTGGATAAAGGTAATGAGACCTGTCTCACAGACAGAGAGTAATCTTCTCAGCCTTATCCTACTGTAGGTTTCAGAGGAGAGGACAGTGGGAGGAAGAGGATGAGGGAGGAGAGAGGGATAAGAAGAGGAGAGGGAGAGATGTGGAGGTGTTATCTCTTGCCCAGCCCAGCATTTTCCTAGGACTTTGTGGAGGGAAGAGCACAGAGGGGAGATGGGGAGGAGTAGAGGAAGGGATCAGCAACAAGGGGAGGGATAGAGAAGGACAGGGGAAGAAGAGAATAGAGGAGATGGAGAGTAGGATGGCTGACTGAGGCCTACCACTAATTGTGGTGGGACAACAGTAAAGGGGGTAAGAGGCTCTGTGGCGACGGGGTGATGTGTGGGGAGGGGAGAGGAAGATGATCATATTTTACTGGTGAGTTTGTTAGTGTGTTTTCACTGGAGGCTCTGTGTAGCATGTGGCAATACTAACAGGAAGGGAGTTCAGTGTCTGCGTAGTTGGCTGTAATTGTGTCACAGAAGAGGAATAGTCCAGGCAGATTAATTTAACCATCTGTACTGATCTGAAAGAGCTGACAATGCAAAGAGCCCGTCCAATTATGTGCCTCCTTCCTCCATTTTGCTTACACCTGTCAGGTAGTTTCAGATCAGTGCAGATGGAGGAGAGGTGACGTGGAAAGGAATCCACTTTAGACGATGCAGCCTCATGGAAGTACCATTGGAATGAGGAATGAGGATCTTGTAAAGCAGCAAATCCTACTGACATCCAACACTGGGCTCAAGTATTAAGTATGATATTTCACTAAATCCTCCAAACTATGTTTTCAATGAAAGTTAAGAACAAAAGCTGGACAAATACAGGCAATTCAGGCAATTCCAACCAGCACCACATCCCTCTACTTCATCCACTGGATGCTTTCTGACATGGCTGTTGTAACCTGGGTAATAGAGTCTGCTGGGTGAGTAAGTAAACAGGACTTAAGTGCTCTCCTTGTGTCTTCACTCACACAGCTGCTTTTGCCTGGTAAGACTGTCACCTGGAGTAGCTGTGACTCATTTAATTACTGAATGAATGTTTGGTTGGTTGAACCTGAAGTAATTCACATTCATTTTGCTAATGAATGAACTACTGGTGAGCAGATGGCTGTTTGAAACAAAGCAAGTTCTTGTGGACAGGAGAGCACCGACTGGCTGTTTTTTTTTCCAGATATTAAAAATATAGAGGGAGCTCAGATCTAACTGGCTCCTCAGTTACACCAAACAGGACAACACATCAAGACAAACACAATGCTCTGTGTCGATCACAATATTCTCCATTTTCTCTCTCCGTCCATTGAAGATGAAACTCCACATTGATCTGATCGTACTAACCAGGCCTCTTCTACTTTTGACATTTAATTGGACAAAGGATGGATGGGGAGATAGAAAAAGAGAAGATCACTGCAAGTCTTTCATCATCTCAGTCCCAGCACGTTGCTGCCGGTGTGTTTAAAAATGTATCTGCGATGGTTGTGGGTTCCGTGCTGTTTCCATGCGCTGGCCTCTACAGGTGCAGGTCTGTTTTCACAGAGAGGGAAAGATGGCGGAAGAGAGAGAAAGGGAGCTAGATGTAAGTAAGGCCTGTCATTAAGAGAGAACCTCATTAAGGGCTGCTTAGGCTGATTTGGACCAAGCTGTCTGACTGGTTGCAGGATGAAGCTGTTGTTGTTGTTGGTTAGTGAGGCCAAAGATCAGACAGTGTCACTAACAGAAGCCCTGAAACCTTTCTAGTTAATTACAGAAGTCTTGTTTAGTCAAAGAGGAGGTCATGACCTGGAGAAGACATGTTTGTGGAAATGTGTTGCTTTTTATTTTGCTCCCCAAATAAGTATCTTGGCTTTTGTTGTTTGTAAAATTGAATTCAATTTTAGACTCAAGCCATTATTTCCGGTTCATAAACTTTCATATTGTTTTTTTTGTTTGTTTTGTTTTTAACAAATCGGTCGTGGAAACTATGCTCTAGCTAAGCTAACGGCTAAATGTGTGTACAAGATCCCCCTTGGGGATCAGTTTTAGTTCCTTATCATGGTCAGCTATAGTTTAGCCTAACTAAAATCCATAAATCATGGGATGTTAGCACTCTAGCTAGCATTAGCACTATAGGTACTCAAATGGCTCCCATTAGCTTATTGTCATTAGCTTGTGCTAATGAGAGTAAATCTGTGGGTTGTACCACCCCACCACCGTCACCCCACCAGCCTGAGGAAAACACCTGCTGGTCCAACCGTGTGTGTGTGTGTGTGTGTGTGTGTGTGTGTGGGTGTGGGTGTGGGTGGGTGGGTGGGTGGGTCGGTCTTTACACACCTGTCTTGCTGCATGTCTGTCTTCACTGTCAGTCCTGTCCCTCAATATAACAACATGTTTATCTGTTTTAAAGCCAACTATGATTTCCTCATGTTTGGACACTTTTACAAAAGCACTGATCTGTTACTGTTCTCATTTGAATTGTATAACCCTGCCAGTACAGCCAGCCATCCAGCCAGTACATCCAGCCAGTACATCCAGTACATACAGCCATCCAGCCAGTACATACAGCCAGCCAGTATATACAGCCATCCAGCCAGTACATACAGCCATCTAGCCAGTACATACAGCCATCCAGCCAGTACATACAGTCATCCAGCCAGCCAGCCAGTACATACAGCCATCCAGCCAGTACATACAGCCATCCAGCCAGTACATACAGCCATCCAGACAGTACATGCAGCCATCCAGACAGTACATACAGCCATCCAGACAGTACATACAGCCATCCAGGCAGCCAGTACATACAGCCATCTAGCCAGTACATACAGCCATCCAGCCAGTACATACAGCCACCCAGTACATACAGCCAGCCAGCCAGTACAGCCATCCAGCCAGTACATACAGCCATCCAGCCAGCCAACCAGTACATACAGCCAGCCAGTACAGCCATCCAGCCAGTACATACAGCCATCCAGCCAGCCAACCAGTACATACAGCCAGACAGTACAGCCATCCAGCCAGTACATACAGACATCCAGCCAGCCATCCAGTACATACAGCCAGGGAGCCAGACAGGGAGTGCCTTATTTCTTTGCTAGTCCTGCCACATTCTAATGCTCAAATGCACCTTGAGTATGTGAAGGGGGTGAGGGAGAGGGGGAATCATGTTTCTTTCAGAGGGGTGAGGTCAGGATAAGAAGTGGGAAGGTAAGGCAAAGATCTGAGAGTTTGGGGGTAAGTGGGTGTGAGGGGCAGGTAGCCTAGTGGTTAAGAGCATTGGGCCAGTAACTGAAAGCTTGCTGGTTCATATCCCCGAGCTGACTAGGTGAAAAATGTGTCAATGTGCCCTTGAGCAAGGTACTTAACATTAATTGCTCATGTAATTTGCTCTGAATAAGAGCGTCTTCTAAATGACAAATGTAAATGTGAAATGTAGACAGGTTAATGATAATGGTTTTTGGCTAGCCCTCCAAAAGCTTGTTCCGTACAAGCGGTTCTACAGCTGGCTCTCATACTTGGACGGTGGGCCTCATTTGGGTTGCAATATCTAATACATCATTCACACAGGGCCAAAGTCTGTGTGTGTGGAAGCGGGCACCAAGCTTATCTATTAGAGGGTTTCACATACTCTTTGGCCGGAGTGTGTGAGAAAGCGCCCTGTTGTGAAAAACAGAGAAGGGGGATATCTTTCTCTCTTTCAAGGCTTTCCATCTGCGTCAAAGACTGGACATCAGGCTGTGATGTTAATCCCATATATTGTAATACTCCCTTATCACAGATTAATTGAAGGTGTGGCCACTGGCATTAGTAGACACTAACACTGCTAGTAGTTGCATGATTATTATTATTATTAGTAGTAGTAGTAGTACACTAATATTAGTAGTAGTACTATACTAACATTATTAGTAGAATGTATTACATTTGTAGTAGAACTAATAGTAGCACACAATGGTAGTTAAATGTAATCATGATGATTACATACGTTACAATGTAGTTCACACTAGAATATATGCTTACGGCACTTCCATCTCATAGTGGCCTAGTTAGCTACACATTTCCTGATTAAATGCAATGTCAAATCCTCACACACTGTACTGCTATATGCTGCGGAGTGGAGGCTATATTTATAATGGTTCAGTCATGTTAAGCTGTGCATATGAATATGTGCTTAAAGGTTGCTGAGACAGAGAGGGAGTGTGTGGCGCCTCAGTGGTTAGCACATCTAGACAGCCTGTGAGATGGAACACACACACTTACCTTCTGGTTCATAGGTGAAGTAACCAGTGCCGACAAAAACCTAGCCCCCGAAGAAATATGAATAAACCATTGTTATTACACACTCAGGTTAGTTTAACCAGGCCCTTGGAAGAGAACCCTGTGTGTTATAGAAATAAGAGATTGCCTCGGTGACTGAATGGATTGAGGCTCAACCAGCCAGACCAGGACATGTTATTGTAACATGTTATTGTTATGAGGGCGGTAGGTTGCTGGTTTGAATCATAGAGCCGACAAGGTGATAAATCTGTCGCTGTGCCGGTTGAGCAAGGCTCCAGGGGTGCTGGACAATGGAGACTCTGGCCATGAGGAGAGGATACAAGGAGGCACTCATGGCACTCAAGCATGCTCTTTCTCTCATTCCACCTACTTTCTGGTTGGCTAAGACTTTACTGGAGCTACTTTTCCATGGAGAATACTTTATACGTTTGACACAATAAATATAAAGTAGGCAAAAAATAGACACACAATATTGCGAATAAATGTAGATTGTTTGAATGTGTAATTTGTATCTTTGCACATTGTACCAGTAGGATTTGAATTGAGGACCTGGGTAAGGTTTTTCAAATAAATGAACCATTGGCAAGTGGCCCTTTTCAAGCCTTACTTCATTTGCATAGATGGAACACAGGGGAGCCAATGATAACCCCTGGAAAGTTAGTCCTTGTGCATCACCATAGAAACAAGCCATGTACAGACGTCAAGTTGAAAATGAAATGACCTGATTATCGTGTCAGGTGTACATATGTGTGCGGGATCATGTGTGTTTTCGCGCACATTGGTTTGTGTGTGTGTGTGTGTGTATGTGTCTAATGAATTTGAAACAGCCTTACTGTCTTTTTCAGTGGAGAGTTATCCCTTGAATATTCCAGGTCTCATCGATAGCCAGGTAATGATGACTTTGTGTTTTTAGCTGGTCCTGTGGTTTGTGTTTTCTAACGATCTCCCTGGTGTCCTGTTATTAAGGGGGCCAATTAGCACAGCTTGATGCTGAAAGAGGAAGTGGCTGGAAGCAGCTAAGGAGAGGTTCCAAGTTGGGGAGTTATTGACAGCTGGGTGACTTCACCTTGTTGTGTGTGTGTATGTCAGGCAGCAGGGGTATAAGGGTGATATTCCTGGCTTCGTCTGTCACAGGGACACGGGCTTGATTGGTTGGTTGTCCCTAGATGGCCTCACGTAACGGAGGCAGACTGGGAGCTACTAAATGGGTTGTGTTCAGTAGACACCAAACTGGGAGCTACTAACTGGGCTGTGTTCAGTAGACACCAAACTGGGAGCTACTACCTGGGTTGTGTTCAGTAGACACCAAACTGGGAGCTACTAAAAGGGTTGTGTTCAGTAGACACCAAACTGGGAGCTACTAAATGGGTTGTGTTCAGTAGACACCAAACTGGGAGCTACTAACTGGGCTGTGTTCAGTAGACACCAAATTGGGAGCTACTACCTGGGTTGTGTTCAGTAGACACCAAACTGGAGAAAACATTTTCAAATCGCTATGTTATGCCCGACCTAACACAACGCTGATCTGCCTGCAAAATGGTTCCTTGTACAGAGCTAGTGGGTATGTTCAGCAGCAGACACAGCAGTGAATGTCAGCTTGTCTGATTCCTCTGCTATAGTAACCCCTTAGGCTCTGGATATGAACGTTCTTCATTTAGGCTGCAGTCCATTATGTGGCTACATTAATATCAGAAAACCGTCTGTGGTTACCAGATAGTTACGCTGACCTTTGTGACTCCCACAATGTATTGCTTGGTCTATTTTCAACCCGGGACCACTGGGGCTTGAGATCCTGCATCAATGGGAGATGTACCGTGTTGTAAATCAGATACAGACAGCAGTGTAGCCTACTCAGCAGACAATACAGTTAATTCAGTTTTCTATCACTCAGTTCTAGTGGAGGAGAGCTAATGCAGATGTCTTCATTCAACCGTCCCTTTGCCTTAGACAGCATCAAACCGAGTGTTGCAGAATCCTCTTTCATATCTTTGTCATATGTTTTTGTTATTTATTTATGAATGCCTTAGAGATGAACAGTCACTCGCATTCTTTCGAGTAATCGCAAAGTTAACAGATTCTAGAATGCGTCTATTTTGTGATGTAGTGGAGCTGAACTCACACTCAGGTGATGAGGTAGCCCTGCCTGCGACTTGTAAGGCCAAATGTCACCCTTGACCTTGAGGATGAACTGATGGTCTTTTGAAGATTTGCTCTCACTTTAAAATGTGAACGTTTTATATTACTTTGTTACTGTATAATTTGTATTCCTTAAAGTCATATTTTAATCTCTGCTAAGGCAGTAGCAGTCAGCCAGCCAGACCATCTCACGCTATCTACAGTGCATTCAGAAAGTATTCAGACCCCTTCACTTTTTCTCAATTTTGTTATGTTACAGCCTTATTCTAAAATGGATTAAATAGTTTTTTCCCCTCATCAATCTAAACACACTACCCCGTAATGCCAAAGCAAAAACAGTAAAAAAATATTAATAATTCAAAAGCAAAAAAACAACTGAAATCACATTTACGTAAGTATTTAGACACTTTACTCAGTACTTTGTTGAAGCACCTTTGGCAGCAATTACAGCCTTGAGTCTAATTAAATCAAATCCAATTTTATTTGTCACATACACATGTTTAGCAGATGTTAATGCGAGTGTAGCGAAATGCTTGTGCTTCTAGTTCCGACCATGCAGTAATATCTAACAAGTAATCTAACCTAACATTTTCACAACAACTATGTACATAAAAATATATGAATAAGCGATGGCCGAACGGCATAGGCAATATGCAGTAGATGGTATAGAGTACAGTATATACATATGAGATGAGTAATGTAGGGTATGTAAACATTATATAAAATGGCATTGTTTAAAGTGGCTAGTGACACATTTATTCATTATTAAAGTGGCTAGAGATGAGTCAGTATGTTGGCAGTAGCCACTCAATGTTAGTGATGACTGTTTAACAGACTGATGGCCTTGAGATAGAAGCTGTTTAACAGTCTGATGGTCTTGAGATAGAAGCTGTTTTTCAGTCTCTCGGTCCCTGCTTTGATGCACCTGTACTGACCTCGCCTTCTGGATGATTGAGGGATGAACAGGCAGTGGCTTGGGTGGTTGTTGTCCTTGATGATCTTTATGGCCTTCCTGTGACATCAGGTGGTGTAGGTGTCCTGGAGGGCAGGTAGTTTGCCCCCGGTGTGCATTGTGCAGACCTCACTACCCTCTGGAGAGCCTTACGGTTGTGGGCGGAGCAGTTGCCGTACCAGGCGGTGATACAGCCCGACAGGATGCTCTCGATTGTGCATCTGTAAAAGTTTGTGAGTGCTTTCGGTGACAAGCCACATTTCTTCAGCCTCCTGAGGTTGAGGTTCTCCTGAGGTTCTTCACCAGGCTGCCTGTGTGGGTGGACCATTTCAGTTTGTCTGTGATGTGTACGCAAAGGAACTTAAAACTTTCCACCTTCTCCACTACTGTCCCGTCAATGTGGATAGAGGGGTGCTCCCTCTGCTGTTTCCTGAAGTCCACGATCATCTCCTTTGTTTTGTTGACATTGAGTGTGACAATATTTTCCTGACACCACACTCCGAGGGCCCTCACCTCCTCCCTGTAGGCCGTCTCGTCGTCGTTGGTAATCAAGTCTTCTACGAGTTTGGCACTCCTGTATTTGGGGAGTTTCTCCCATTATTCTCTGCAGATCCTCTCAAGCTCTGTTAGGTTGGATGGGGAGTGCTGCTGCACAGCTATTTTCAGGTCTCTCCAGAGATGTTCGATCGGGTTCAGTGCGGACTCTGGCTGAGCCACTCAAGGACATTCAGAGACTTGTCCCGAAGCCACTCCTGCTTTGTCTTGGCTGTGTGCTTAGGGTCATTGTCCTGTTGGACTTTGCCCCAGTCTGAGGTCCTAAGCCCTCTGGAGCAGGTTTTCATCAAGGATCTCTATGTACTTTGCTCTGTTAATCTTTCCCTCGATCCTGACTAGTCTCCCAGTACCTGTCGCTGAAAAACATCCCCACAGCATGATGCTGCCACCACCATGCTTCACTGTAGGTATGGCGCAAACTCCAAGTGGGCTGTCCTGCCTTTTTACTGAGGAGTGGCTTCCATCTGACCGCTCTACAATAAAGTCCTGATGGGTGGAGTGCTGCAGAGATGGTTGTCCTTATGGAAGGTTCTCCCATCTCCACAGAGAAACTCTACAGCTCTGTCAGAGTGACCCTCTCCCCTGATTGCTCAGTTTGGCTGGGCGGCCAGCTCCAGGAAGAGTCTTGGTGGTTCCAAACTTATTCCATTTAAGAATGATGGAAGCCACTGTGTTCTTGGGGACCTTCAGTGTTGCAGACATTTTTTGGTATCCTTCCCCAGATCTGTGCCTCGACACAATCCTGTCTCGTTGCTCTACGGACAAATCCTTCGACCTCATGGCTTGGTTTTTGTTTTTTTTTGCTCCGACAATGCACTGTCAAGCTGTGGGTTGTACCAACCCACCACCGTCACCCCACCAGCCTGAGGAAAACACCTGCTGGTCCAACCTGTGTGTGTGTGTGTGTGTGTGTGTGTGTGTGTGTGTGTGTGTGTGTGTGTGTGTGTGTGTGTGTGTGTGTGTGTGTGTGGGTGGTGGGTGGGTCTATACACACCTGTCTTGCTGCATGTCTGTCTTCACTGTCAGACCTGTCCGTCAATATAACAACATGTTTGTCTGTTTTAAAGCCAACTATGATTTCCTCATGTTTGTACACTTTTACAAAAGCACTGATCTGTTACTGTTCTCATCTGAATCCTGTCAATTATATAAGTATAACCCTGCCAGTACATACAGCCAGCCAGTACATACAGCCAGCCAGCCAGTACATACAGCCAGACAGTACAGCCATCCAGCCAGTACATACAGCCATCCATCCAGCCAGTAATCTAGCCATCCAGCCAGTACATGCAGCCAGCCAGTATAGCCATCCAGCCAGCCAGTACATACAGCCATCCATCCAGCCAGAACATACAGCCATCCAGCCAGTACATACAGCCATCCAGCCAGTACATACAGCCATCCATCCAGCCAGCCAGTACATACAGCCATCCAGCCAGCCAGTACATACAGCCAGGGAGCCAGGCTAGCCAGCCAGCCAGTACATACAGCCATCCAGCCAGTACATACAGCCAGGGAGCCAGGCCAGCCAGCCAGCCAGTACATACAGCCATCCAGCCAGCCAGCCAGTACATCCAGCCAGAGCAAAACCCTGCCAGTACAGCCACCCAGCCAGTACATCCAGCCATCCAGCCAGTACATACAGCCATCCAGCCAGCCAGCCAGTACATCCAGCCAGCCAGCCAGCCAGTACATCCAGCCATCCAGCCA
Source organism: Oncorhynchus tshawytscha (assembly GCF_018296145.1). Lineage (NCBI taxonomy): Eukaryota > Metazoa > Chordata > Actinopteri > Salmoniformes > Salmonidae > Oncorhynchus > Oncorhynchus tshawytscha. Next base: position 27,447,717 of record NC_056444.1, read on the forward strand.
GTACATACAGCCATCCAGCCAGCCAGTACATACAGCCAGCCAGCCAGCCAGCCAGTACATCCAGCCAGTCAGCCAGTACATACAGCCATCCAGCCAGCCAGTGCATACAGCCAGCCAGCCAGCCAGCACATACAGCCAGACAGTACAGCCATCCAGCCAGTACATACAGCCATCCATCCAGCCAGTAATCTAGCCATCCAGCCAGTACATACAGCCAGCCAGTACAGCCATCCAGCCAGCCAGTACATACAGCCATCCATCCAGCCAGCCAGAACATACAGCCATCCAGCCAGTACATACAGCCATCCAGCCAGCCAGCCAGACAGTACATACAGCCAGGGAGCCAGCCAGTACATACAGCCATCCAGCCAGTACATACAGCCATCCAGCCAGCCAGTACATACAGCCAGCCATCCAGTACATACAGCCAGGGAGCCAGACAGGGAGTGCCTTATTTCTTTGCTAGTCCTGCCACATTCTAATGCTCAAATGCACCTTGAGTATGTGAAGGGGGTGAGGGAGAGGGGGAATCATGTTTCTTTCAGAGGGGTGAGGTCAGGATAAGAAGTGGGAAGGTAAGGCAAAGATCTGAGAGTTTGGGGGTAAGTGGGTGTGAGGGGCAGGTAGCCTAGTGGTTAAGAGCATTGGTCCTGTAACTGAAAGCTTGCTGGTTCATGTAATTTGCTCTGAATAAGAGTGTCTTCTAAATGTGTGCCCTTCCAAATCATGTCCAATTTATTGAATTTACCATAGGTGGACCCCAATCAAGTTGTAGAAGCATCTCAAAGATGATCAATGGAAACAGGATGCACTTGAACTCAGTTTCGAGTCTCATAGCAAAGGGTCTGAATACTTCTGGAAACACATTTAAATGTTTTTTAAAATAAATGTTCAAACATTTCTAAAAACCTGTTTTCACTTTGTCGTTATGAGGTATTGTGTGTAGATTGATAAGAAATGTTTTAATCCGTTTTAGAATAAGGCTGTCACGGAACAAAATGTGGAAAAAGTCAAGGGGTCTGAATACTTTCCGAGTGCACTGTATGTGCTCCCCATACTGTGCAGTCTTTACTCATGCTATTTAGCTAAGTACTCATCCTATCCTGCCTAAGTATGCTGCAGAGCTGTCTGAGAATCATTTTTACTAGTTCTTCAAAGTAGATATGGAATACTTTTACGACTGTTTCTATCCCTCTTGTCGTTGTGTACATTCCTCTATCATACCACGTTTCTGCGTTGAACTAGGTTGAATATTTGCTCAATGAAATATACACCTCCCTTCTGCCCAGCGTCCCACATAGTTGTTGACTTGATTTCTCACGTGATTGATTTGATTTCGCTCTAGAGAAACGGAGCGCCGGGCTCACGAAACTAAATGGAATTCAAGTCATTGAACCAATTTCAGTCTATTAGATGTTTAATAACAGAAAAAATATGACATTTCTGTTAATCACTCAGCACTAGTGCCTGGATGAATGCTGGTATTGTCTGGGCACACACGAATATCTGAACACTTCACACCCTCTGTGTTCAGGTCGGTGCAGGAAAAGGGGACGGACTGCGGGTAGCAGGTGATAGTTGACTGAGGAAACAGTCACGGCGTTACCTCAGGATAGCCAGGGAGAAAAGGGCTGGTCAAGGAACCACTATTCTACCACTAAATCCTCCCTGTTCCTGTGCACAGTGGCAAGATTATTCCGCCACTGTTTTCTTCAACAGACAGTCCCCACTGGACTCGAACTGGTTAAATCAACGTTGTTTCGATGTAATTTGTCAACGTATTGTGACGTGGAATATACGTGGAAAATGCATTGGATTTGAAAAAAGTACTCAGCTGCTGTTTTGAGGGTCAAATTTCGGCCACCGGATTGCGTCACCATGGTAACCAATTTTCAACATAGACAAACCTTGTATGTTGAATTTGTACCTTTTGTAACAACGTCAGATTCCAACGTATTATCCACTAACAAGAAAAAACCTAGGCTGGGCAGCACCTACTGGAGAGTTGATCTGTCTACAGCTATCCCTTCATTCTCCTATCCAGGGTTTTAACCAAGCCCAGCCCTGTTTAGCTTTGATAATTGTCACTCTCAGCAATGTGCTGTCCTGAAATTAGATTTTTGAGAATGATTGTAGATAAATCTCCACTTCATAGACTTGCTATTGCTATCGAAGTCATTCCAATGGGTAGGTTCAACAGAGCAAAGGAAATGTAACCATACTTTGTCAATCATATACACTACACCTCCTTCCAAAATCATGGGCGGTGATATAGAGTTGATCCCCCTTGACTACTTTAACAGCCTCCACTCTTCTGGGAAGGCTTTCCTCTTGACGTTGGAACTTTTCTGCGGGGACTTGCTTCCATTCAGCCACAAGAGCATTAGTGAGGTCTGGCACTGATGTTGGGCGATGAGGCCTGGCTCGCAGTCTGCGTTCCAATTCATCCCAAAGGTGTTCGATGGGGTTGAGGTCAGGGCTCTGTGCAGGCCAGTCAAGTTATTCCAGATCGATCTTGACAAACCATTTCTGTATGGACCTTGCTTTGTGCTCGGGGGCATTTTCATGCTGAAACAGGAAAGGGCCTTCCCCAAACTGTTGCCACAAAGTTGGAAGCACAGCATCATCTAGAATATCATTGTATGCTGTAGTGTTAAGATTTACCTTCACAGGAACTAAGGGGCCTAGCCCAAACTGTGAAAAACAGCCCCAGACCATTATTCCTCCTTCACCAAACTTCACAGTTGGCACTATACATTTGGGATAGTAGCGTTCTCCTGGCATCTGCCAAACTCAGATTTGTCCTTTGGACTGTCAGATGGTAAAGCGTGATTCATCACTCCAGAGAATGCATTTACACTGCTCCAGAGTCCAATGGCGGTGAGCTTTACACCACTCTGGCCGACACTTGGCATTGCGCATGGTGATCTTAGGCTTGTTTGCGGCTGCGTGGCCATGGAAACCCATTTCATGAAGCTCCCGACGTTGCTTCCAGAGGCAGTTTGGAACTTGGCAGTGAGTGTTTCAATTGAGTACAGACAATTTTTACGCGCTATGGGCTTCAGCACTCCGCGGTCCCGTTCTGTGAGCTTGTGTTGCCTACCACTTTGCGGCTGAGACGCTGTTGCTCCTAGACGTTTCCACTTAACAATAACAGCACTTACAGTTGACCGGGCAGCTCTAGCAGGGCAGAAATCTGACGAACTGACTTGTTGGAAAGTGGCCTCCTATGACGGTGCCACATCACTGAGCTCTTCAGTACGGCCATTCTACTGCCAATGTTTGTCTATGGAGATTGCATGGCTGTGTGTCCAATTTTATACACATGTCAGCAACGGTGTGGCTGAAATAGCCAAATCCACTAATTTGAAGGGGTGTCCACATACAGTTTATCATTAATGATGCTATTTAGGCCTATATAGCATTTGGGAAGTCATCAACAGCTATTGTTTCAACAGCTATTGTTTAAATTCTGCCCAGGATTCAACTAGAATTATAAACCTGGTGGTTCGAGCCCTGAATGCTGATTGGATGAAAGTCGTGGTACAGTATATCAGACAGTATACTATGTTGAAATCAGTTTATAATAGCAATAAGGAACCTCCTGGGTTTTGTATCCAGGCACTTCCCGTTGCGTTGTGCAGAGAACAGCCTTTAGTCGTGATATATTAGCCATATACCATACCTTTTTGTGCCTAGGGTTTCAAATGGAAACTACAAGTTAATAATAAATTCACATCTCTATCTCAACCAAAAATAAAAGTTAAAGAATAGTATCAAATCCAACTATATTTAAAGTACATTTAAAGTTTGATTTGATAACACATTGGGAATTCAACAAACTTTTGGCTGTCTTTTTGTGTAGGTGAAAATAGGTTGGAATCTCATTGGTCTCATTAAGCCGTGTTCTGCCCCTGAGCAATGCAGTTAACCCACTGTTCCCCAGGCGCCGAAGACCGTGGATGTCGATTATGGCCCCCCTGCATCTCTCTGATTCAGAGGGGTTGGGTTAAAGGCAGAAGACACATTTCAGTTGAACAGCAGACTCGGTATTCCCCTTTCCTTTTATGCTGTGATAATGTATTTAACCTACTACACAAACCAGTTTGTTTTGTTAAGTTGTTTTACATTTTAACAGTAGATCTTGGCTTGCTTTTTGACTGCGAAAGTGATCTTGACTCAGAAAAGGTTAGTTACCACCATTTACCAAGGGTTCTATGAAGCAGGGCTCAACATTAAGTGCTTTATAAATACATTTGATTGATTAAAGCTTGACCAGGACAGGATTTTGTATTTATTCGGACAAGCATAATATAGATTTAAGTTGTCCGAATGAATAAGCAACAACAAAATCACCCAACAATCACAATATTAAACAATTTCTCCATTCAGAATTGGATCAAAGATGAAGATTCTCCAGATATTTTTTCTCTCTTGTCTCTGCAGAGCGCATCGGAGTAGAATTATTGCATTTACAGGCACGAATGATCTTTCAATCACCTGCGGTTGTGAAATGCGTATTTGAGATCAGAGCTACGTGTAGCCACATGTCCACATTTCTTGATATTCTGTGATAGTGAGTTATTTGCCCAGTTATAGCAAATTGTTTGTAAGACAACTGGGCTGGTACGGTCATGAAAAGTTATGGTGTGTGCTGTGCATCCCCTGTATGTGTGCAAATGCGAGGGGGCCGTTGTTTGGGAGAGAGCGAGACATTGAAGCAACAGGCAGCCTAAATAATGATTGTCTAACCAGTTGATATGTCTGTTGTCTATGTCATGGAAAGAGCAGGGGTTCCTAATGTGTTGTACACTGTGTGTGTGTGTATACACTGAACAAAAATATAAAAGCAACATGCACAGTTTTGGTCCCATGTTTCATGAGCTGAAATCAAACATCCCAGAAATGTTCCATACGCACAAAAAGCTTATTTCTCTCAAATTTTGTTCACAAATTTGTTCACATTCCCAGTTAGTAAGGATTTGTTCTTTGCCACGATAATCTATCCACTTGTCAGGTGTGGCATATCAAGAAGCTGATTAACAGCATGATCATTACACTTGTAGACCTTGTGCTGGGGACAATAATAACACAATGTCACAGATGTCCCAAGCTTTGAGGGTTTGTGCAATTGGCATGCTGACTGCAGGAATGACCACCAAGCCTCCTACAACATAATTTTAGAGATTTTGGCAGTACTTACAACCGGCCTCACATCCGCCGACCACGTGTAACCACAGCAGCCCAGGACCTCCACATCCGGCTTCTTCACATGCGGATCGTCTTGAGACCAGCCACCCGGACAGCTGATGAAACTGAGGATTATTTCTGTCTGTAATAAAGCCCTTTTGTGCGGAAAAACATATTGTAATTGGCTGGACCTGTCTCCCCAGTGGGTGGGCCTATGCCCTCCCGGGCCCACCCATGGCTGCACCCCTGCCCAGTCACGTGAAATCCATAGAATGTATTTCAATTGACTGATCCTTATATGAACTGTAGCTCAGTAAAATGTTAGACATTTTAGCATGTTGTGTTTATATTTTTGCCCAGTGTATATAGATGGATGGATATAAACTGAGTTTACAAAACATTAACACCTTCCTAATATTTCATGCAGAGTCCATGCCCCAATGAATTGAGGCTGTTCTAAGGGGAAAATGGGTGGTGAGGTGCAACTCAATATTAGGAAGGTGTTCGGTATACTCAGTGTATTTGGATTTCCACGTGTTACATCAGTGATCCGTGTCCTCAGGTCTAACGGATAGAGTACCGCCCAACAGTAACAGTATCCTATGTGTCACTTATTGGCAAGGTTCTAAGACGTTAGCATGTCTGTCGGCTCATCCTGCTTGCTGACATTGGGGATGGCACCTATTTAGTTTGGTGTGCTAAAATCTAAGACCTATCCTCTTTAGACCTGAGTTATAAGGGCAGGGGAGAGTTAATGTGCCGCTGGACAACCTCTGGGTGCCATTGATAGCTTCATCACACCTTAATGAGAACATTCAAGTCCAGCCTCCCTAGAACCTCATTTATCATCTGATTTACTTAACAAAAGGCACATCTCAATGTGGTCCAGGTGTCCTCTGACTTGGCGGTGGTGGGGGGCTTTTCTTCTTTTGTCCTCAATAGCTCCTTCATTTTTCCCACAGACAAGGGGGGAAGCCGATGACATCAGAGTGCAGCATAAGACCAACTCTTTCAATGGCCAAACTCTTGAATTTCACAATTGTGTAAAAAAAAAACTTGATTTAACTCAAAACAAAATGTTTCACCTTTAACGCTAGAACCACTAGAAAAAGATGTCCTGCTCCTTCCCTAACTTTTCCTAAATGTTTATATTTTACACTGTTAATTTGTCAGAATTTGGAAATCAGAGCCCTTTTAACAGTTACATATATATATACACTGCTCAAAAAATAAAGGGACCACTAAAATAACACATCCTAGATCTGAATGAATGAAATATTCTTATTAAATACTTTTTTCTTTACATAGTTGAATGTGCTGACAACAAAATCACACAAAAAATTATCAATGGAAATCAAATTTATCAACCCATGGAGGTCTGGATTTGGAGTCACACTCAAAATTAAAGTGGAAAACCACACTACAGGCTGATCCAACTTTGATGTAATGTCCTTAAAACAAGTCAAAATGAGGCTCAGTAGTGTGTGTGGCCTCCATGTGCCTGTATGACCTCCCTACAACGCCTGGGCATGCTCCTGATGAGGTGGCGGATGGTCTCCTGAGGGATCTCCTCCCAGACCTGGACTAAAGCATCCGCCAACTCCTGGACAGTCTGTGGTGCAACGTGGCGTTGGTGGATGGTGCGAGACATGATGTCCCAGATGTTCTCAATTGGATTCAGGTCTGGGGAACGGGCGGGCCAGTCCATAGTATCAATGCCTTCCTCTTGCAGGAAATGCTGACACACTCCAGCCACATGAGGTCTAGCATTGTCTTGCATTAGGAGGAACCCAGGGCCAACCGCACCAGCATATGGTCTCACAAGGGGTCTGAGGATCTCATCTCGGTACCTAATGGCAGCCAGGCTACCTCTGGCGAGCACATGGAGGGCTGTGCGGCCCCCCAAAGAAATGCCACCCCACACCATGACTGACCCACCGCCAAACCGGTCATGCTGGAGGATGTTGCAGGCAGCAGAACATTCTCCACGGCGTCTCCAGACTGTCACGTCTGTCACATGTGCTCAGTGTGAACCTGCTTTCATCTGTGAAGAGCACAGAGCGCCAGTGGCGAATTTGCCAATCTTGGTGTTCTCTGGCAAATGCCAAACGTCCTGCACGGTGTTGGGCTGTAAGCACAACCCCTACCTGTGGATATCGGGCCCTCATACCACCCTCATGGAGTCTGTTTCTGACCGTTTGAGCAGACACATGCACATTTGTGGTCATTTTGCAGGGCTCTGGCAGTGCTCCTCCTGCTCCTCCTTGCACAAAGGCGGAGGTAGCGGTCCTACTGCTGGGTTGCTGCCCTCCTACGGCCTCCTCCACGTCTCCTGATGTACTGGCCTGTCTCCTGGTAGCGCCTCCATGCTCTGGATACTACGCTGACAGACACAGCAAACCTTCTTGCCACAGCTCGCATTGATGTTCCATCCTGGATGAGCTGCACTACCTGAGCCTATTGTGTGGGTTGTAGACTCCGTCTCATGCTACCATTAGGGTGAAAGCACCGCCAGCATTCAAAAGTGACAAAAACATCAGCCAGGAAGCATAGGAACTGAGAAGTGTTCTGTGGTTATCACCTACAGAACCACTCCTTTATTGGGGGTGTCTTGCTAATTGCCTATAATTTCCACCTGTTGTCTATTCCATTTGCACAACAGCATGTGAAATTTATTGTCAATCAGTGTTGCTTCCTAAGTGGACAGTTTGATTTCACAGAAGTGTGATTAACTTGGAGTTATATTGTGTTGTTTAAGTGTTCCCTTTATTTTTTTGAGCATTGTATTTTTTTTTACACCTCTTCCTAACTTAACCCGCCAAGACAATTTGCTGTAGGACGACTTGGTACCCAGCCAGGCGCTAATGCATCTCTCTCCTCACTGAATGACAAATGGATGATTTAATTGTGCACCTTAATTCACAATCTAATTTAAATTAGGCCCAATTGAATGATAAGGAGGGTGAAGAGGTTGATTTTAATTTAGAAATACAGTAGTGTAATGATGAGTTTATGTTCTGCCTATTCAGGTGCGCAACTTTGGTTTTAGAAGTGGGGGGGACATATTTTTCTATCTACCCAACCGGTCGGAGGCGTCTGCATGGCCCTAAAGCACAATATGCCTCGTTTTGTATCACATTCCAGTGAAAAAACTGTGGGGGGGACAGAAATGGTATTTGGATGAATGGGTGAATGGGTGATAAAAAACGGAAACTGATAATGGTGCATGTGACTTCAGTTAAGTTTTGGTTAGCCGCTGATGTCGAAACCAAGTACTTGCTCAATTGCTTTCCATATCTGGGGAAAGATGAAACCAGGCCAGCGGGTGAGTAACTGTTTGACTGGTATCTGTTTGGTTTTGAGATTTGTGGAGCCTTACATGGGCAAAGGCAGAAATGTGACCATGGACAACTTCTTCACATCAATTTCCCTGGCAGACAAGTTGATTGCAGAGAGACTAGCCTGCTGGGAACATTTAACAAAGAAAGGCATGAGCTGCCCTCCTCTGCGCAGAACAACATACCCGTGGAGCTGTACTCCACATCAGTGATGGAGAGTGGTAAAGCAACACTCACGGTGTGCAGATGTTAAATAAATAAGTGTTTGCATCCTCAGTACCATGCATCCCCCTGGTTCTGGCATGTGAGAACCACATGATCACCAAGAAAGAAGCTACAACCGCCAAGCAGGCCTCCAAGACAGCAGGTCCTGCTCTCCCTCTTCCCCAAGCACCACAGCTCCCACTCAGGAAAAATAAGACACAATGTCAAGTTGGCAGCTGCACACAAAACAAGGCCTATGAAAACGGTATGCAGTGCAACCGATTTGTTTGTGGGGCTGGCTCACACAAAGCTCCGAAGCTGTTTGCTGACTGTGGACCCGAAGCGTAAAGAGAATTGATTCACGTGTAAAGGCACAGGTATAAGAGCACAATACAGTGTCTGATACTATCAACAAATGACTGTTTTTATATATTGTCATTAATATATTTCCACAAATATTTATGAAACTAATAATTCATAATTGTTCATGCACTGGTGCTTTTGTTTAGGAATACAGCAAATAATATCACCTCTGACCTGGCCGGTTATGTTATTATTATCATTTTCGTTTATACTTTGTCAAAAGATGCTGTAACTGAACTTTATTCATTACAAGAAATGTTTTACTAATGAATAGACAAATAAAGTTGATCAAATGGATTATACTGTAATGTTTTTATATTAAGTCGAATGAAAATAACCCTATGTTTTTTCGGACTGTCCGCTGGAGGTAAACACATGGACAAATCCCTTATCGACTACATGTGTTGTGGAAAGGTAAACACTAATTGTTTCAAGTTAACGTTTGCGAACATAAGATGGACATTCAGTGGGGTTTAAAGTGCCAGAAGTTCACTCGCATTTGCTAGTGAAAGACGTTTAAATGCAAATACGAAAAATAACTGGTCGCATGTGCGCGAGTGTCATGGACATTTAATTCTGCATCCATTAGGTGTATTTTCCACGTAACATTACAAGGATCACGCAACCTGATAGACTAACTGTAATTACTAACTGTGATCCACGTCACAAAAAGCACTATAGAAGTATAATAAAACAAAAAGTAATATAAACATCTTGGCATGAAATGGAGTGGGGAGTTTAGGAGACTGCGTGATGAAGAATGAATGAGTGTCTGGTATTAGCTACAGAGGCAATGCTTCTATAGACTCACAAACTGAGCGCGCACGAGCGAGGGGAGGAAGTAAACACCAATTCTGAGCGGTGCTACAAGCGCGAGTTGAATCTCCAATTTGCCGCGCGCGTCTGGTACTCTAAAAAGTTGAACAGGGTTCGCACGTCTGAATATATTTCCATGAATATTTCTTCATGCAATTATTCCTTCACAATAGTTGATGTACTATTTATCAACCATGTATTCATCAACCATGTATTCATCAACCATGTATTCATCAACCATATATTCATCAACCATGTATTTATCAACCATGTATTCATCAAGCATGTATTCATCAACCATGTATTCATCAACCATGTATTCATCAACCACGTATTTATCAAGCATATATTCATCAACCATGTATTCATCAACCATGTATTCATCAACCATATATTCATCAACCATATATCCATCAACCATGTATTTATCAAGCATGTATTCATCAACCATCTATTCATCAACCATGTATTCATCAACCATATATTCATCAACCATATATTCATCAACCATGTATTCATCAACCATGTATTTATCAACCATATATTCATCAACCATGTATTCATCAACAAGCATATATTCATCAACCATGTATTCATCAACCATGTATTCATCAACCATGTATTCATCAACCATATATTCATCAACCATGTATTCATCAACCATGTATTCATCAACCATATATTCATCAACCATGTATTCATCAACCATGTATTTATCAAGCATGTATTCATCAACCATGTATTTATCAAGCATGTATTCATCAACCATGTATTCATCAACCATGTATTTATCAACCAGGTATTTATCAAGCATATATTCATCAACCATGTATTCATCAACCATATATTCATCAACCATATATTCATCAACCATGTATTTATCAAGCATGTATTCATCAACCATCTATTCAAATCAAATGTAATCAAATGTATTTATATAGCCCTTTGTACATCAGCTGATATCTCAAAGTGCTGTACAGAAACCCAGCCTAAAACCCCAAACAGCAAGCAATGCAGGTGTGGAAGCACGGTGGCTAGGAAAAACTCCCTAGAAAGGCCAAAACCTAGGAAGACACCTAGAGAGGAACCAGGCTATGTGGGGTGGCCAGTCCTCTTCTGGCTGTGCCGGGTGGAGATTATAACAGAACATGGCCAAGATGTTTAAATGTCCATAAATGACCAGCATGGTCGAATAATAATAAGGCAGAACAGTTGAAACTGGAGCAGCAGCACGGCCAGGTGGACTGGGGACAGCAAGGAGTCATCATGTCAGGTAGTCCTGGGGCATGGTCCTAGGGCTCAGGTCCTCCGAGAGAGAGAAAGAAAGAGAGAATTAGAGAGAGCATATGTGGGGTGGCCAGTCCTCTTCTGGCTGTGCCGGGTGGAGATTATAACAGAACATGGCCAAGATGTTAAAATGTTCATAAATGACCAGCATGGTCAAATAATAATAAGGCAGAACAGTTGAAACTGGAGCAGCAGCACGGTCAGGAGACACTGTGGCCCCATCCGAGGACACCCCCGGACAGGGCCAAACAGGAGGGATATAACCCCACCCACTTTGCCAAAGCACAGCCCCCACACCACTAGAGGGATATCTTCAACCACCAACTTACCATCCTGAGACAAGGCTGAGTATAGCCCACAAAGATCTCCACCATGGCACAACCCAAGGGGGGAGCCAACCCAGACAGGATGACCACATCAGTGAATCAACCCACTCAGGTGACGCACCCCTTCCAGGGACGGCATGAGAGAGCCCCAGCAAGCCAGTGACTCAGCCCCTGTAATAGGGTTAGAGGCAGAGAATCCCAGTGGAAAGAGGGGAACCGGCCAGGCAGAGACAGCAAGGGCGGTTCGTTGCTCCAGAGCCTTTCCGTTCACCTTGAACAAGCATCTCTGTTTTGTCCGAGTTTAAAAGTAGAAAGTTTGCAGCCATCCTCTTCCTTATGTCTGAAACACATGCTTCTAGCAAGGGCAATTTTGGGGCTTCACCATGTTTCATTGAAATGTACAGCTGTGTGTCATCCTCATAGCAGTGAAAGTTAACATTATGTTTTCGAATAACATCCCCAAGAGGTAAAATATATTGTGAAAACAATAGTGGTCCTAAAACGGAACCTTGAGGAACACCGAAATTTACAGTTGATTTGTCAGAGGACAAACCATTCACAGAGACAAACTGATATCTTTCCGACAGATAAGATCTAAACCAGGCCAGAACTTGTCCGTGTAGACCAATTTGGGTTTCAAATCTCTCCAAAAGAATGTGGTGATCGATGGTATCAAAAGCAGCACTAAGCTCTAGGAGCACGAGGACAGATGCAGAGCCTTGGTCCGATGCCATTAAAATGTAATTTACTACCTTCACAAGTGCCGTCTCAGTGCTATGATGGGGTCTAAAACCAGACTGAAGCATTTCGTATACATTGTTTGTCTTCAGGAAGGGCAGTGAGTTGCTGTGCAACAGCCTTTTCTAAAATTTTTGAGAGGAATGGAAGATATTCATCAACCATGTATTCATCAAGCATGTTTGCGTACCTTGCAGGTTGATATGCATCTGATGCATATGCTAAAGGGGACACCCAACAACGTTCTGTAGCGGGTACTTACTGTATATGCTGAAAGGCCAGGCGGTTCTAGTGTTAAGTGTGTGTACTTTACTGTCATTATCAGTGGAACTTTGTTTTTCAACTGGAAAAGTAAAACTGATTGCTGGAGTAGGACTTTCATGTCGAAGACCCTACATCACACTGGTGGCTAGAGGTTGAGTCCTATTTTTCCGCTCTCCTCCCTCCCTCCCTCCCTCCCTCCCTCCCTCCCTCCCTCCCTCCCTCCCTCCCTCCCTCCCTCCCTCCCTCCCTCCCTCCCTCCCCCTCCCTCCCCCTCCCTATTGTCTCCATTTCTTTCTCTCTTTTTTTAACTACCCGTTTGCGTGCGTGCGTGCGTGTGTGCGTGCGTGCGTGTGTGCGTGCGTGTGTGTGTACGTCCGCACATATGTACGTACATGCACGCATGTGTGTATTTGTGTGTGTGTATCACAGAATAATAGTCTAAATATTCCAGCATCCCAGATGTGTGTGTCAAACAGCAGGGCCAGATTAGGTTAGATTAAGATCCAGACCCTACAGTACTGTACCTGTGTAATCCCTAAATTAAACACACAGCATGATGGCAGCCATCCTAATCTCATTATGTATTCATATCTCATTATGTATTCATATTGGGCTCTGGGGTCTGTTGGGCACAACTGGAGAAGTTACTCATTGAAAAATGGATAACATAAATACAGCTATGATGTCATACAAACAAGCCAAACACCTGTGAGTCCAAATGTGTACTTCACATTCAATATCATAAAACTCATTTGATATACGGTGTCAACATTTATGATCATTATGTTTGATGTACAGTTACAAGATGACATACCCTGGGTTGTTCTCAACAGAATGAGCCGATGTTTGTCCATTTCAAAGAAAATTTGTCACAGAACAGGCACTCAAATGCTCTCATGACTCCTTCCTATGCGCTCCAAAATTATGATCTGTTTCTCTGAATTTCCTTGTTAAAGCTTAACACTGTAAGATCCTATTTTATAACTTTTCTAGTCATGTTGGCAATATAACAAGCTTTCAAATCTTGCCCACCTGACCCAAATTGCGATTTTAAATTGAGCTGTTTTTGGATTGCGTAGAAAAACAACAGTAATTGTTAAAGGAGAAGATGCAGGGCTGTGTTCCATATAAAACAACTACAAGTGTTGCTCTAGTTCCACAACTGCACAGCTAAGAGAGCTCCAAAAAGCACCTTTTAATTAAGTGCATTGAAATTACTTATGAACTGTGCACATTTTTTAGAGGTGTGTGGCCACTTGGAAACACCAGTTAGTCCTCTTACTCAAATCATTGTAATTGTTTTGTCTTATGTTGTACCTACACCACATTGTCCAGGAATATTCTTATCATCTTACTGAATGTATCCAGAGCATTCCGTTATCAACAAATACGGTCAAAAGTACAGTAAATGTAAAATGCACATAAAATCCACAGTGTGATGTTTGTGTCAGGTGAACTGTTGTGTCCTCTACTGTCGTGTCTTGACTATCATTGTGTTTGACGGTTATTTTATAAAATAATTACATACCACGTTCAATTATTATGCAATTAAATTAATCATATAACAATTTATTAAGTAGTAATCTGGGGCACCACGGGAAAAGTTATTTAACGAGTTACTATCTCACGACTAAACTCTAAAGAGAAATCTTTTACATCAGTTGTTACGGTTTTCTTCCGTCGAAGGAGAGTCGGACCAAAATGCAGCGTCGTTAATAATATACATCTTTAATAAAGATGAAACACGAACAATACAAAAACAACGAACGGAATGAGAAAACCTATACAGCCTGTCTGGTGAACAACAAACACAGAGACAGGAACAATCACCCACAACACACTCAACGAATATGGCTGCCTAAATATGGTTCCCAATCAGAGACAACGAGAATCACCTGCCTCTGATTGAGAACCGCCTCAGGCAACCATAGACTTTGCTAGAACACCCCACTAAGCCACAATCCCAAAACCTACGAAAAACCCCTATACACAAACACACCACAAAATAAACCCATGTCACACCCTGGCCTGACCAAATAAATAAAGAAAACACAAAATACTAAGACCAGGGCATGACAGAACCCCCCCCAAGGTGCGGACTCCCGGCCGCACACTTAAACCCATAGGGGAGGGTCCGGGTCGGCGTCGGTCCACGGTGGCGGCTCCGGCTCGGGACGTGGACCCCACTCCAACCAAGTCTTAGTCCCCCTGTAACGCGTCCTTTGATTGGCGACCCTCGCCGCCGACCTTGGCCTAATAACCCTCACCAAGGACCCCACTGGACTGAGGGGCAGCTCGGGACTGAGGTAGAACCTCGGGACTGAGGGGTAGCTCAGCACTGAGGGGAAGCTCAGCACTGAGGGGAAGCTCAGCACTGAGGGGAAGCCCAGTACTGAGAGGAAGCTCAGGCAGGTAGTTGGCTCTGGCAGATCCTGGCTAGCTGGTGGTTCTGGCAGATCCTGGCTGACTGGCGGATCCGGCAGATCCTGGCTGACTGGTGGATCCTGGCTGAATGGCGGATCTGGAAGATCCTGGCTGACTGGCGGCTCTAGCTGCTCTGGCTGCTCCATGCAGACAGGCAGCTCTGGCTGCTCCATGCAGACTGGCAGCTCCATGCAGACTGGCAGCTCTGGCAGCTCCATGCAGACTGGCAGCTCTGGCTGCTCCATGCAGACTGGCAGCTCTGGCTGCTCCATGCAGACTGGCAGCTCTGGCTGCTCCATGCAGACTGGCAGCTCTGGCTGCTCCATGCAGACTGGCAGCTCTGGCTGCTCCATGTAGACTGGCAGCTCTGGCTGCTCCATGCAGACTGGCAGCTCCATGCAGACTGGCAGCTCTGGCTGCTCCTTGCAGACTGGCAGCTCTGGCTGCTCCATGCAGACTAGCAGCTCTGGCTGCGCTGAACAGGCAGGAGACTCCGGCAGCGCTGGAGAGGAGGAAGGCTCTGGCAGCGCTAGACAGGCGGGAGACTCCGGCAGCGCTGGAGAGGAGGAAGGCTCTGGCAGCGCTAGACAGGTGGGAGACTCCGGCAGCGCTGGAGAGGAGGACGGCTCTGGCAGCGCTAAACAGGCGGGAGACTCCGGCAGCGCTGGAGAGGAGGAAGGCTCTGGCAGCGCTAGACAGGCGGGAGACTCCGGCAGCGCTGGAGAGGAGGAAGGCTCCGGAACTCTCTCTGGGTCGACCGCCCACCTGTCTATTTCCTCCCAAGTCGTATACTCTAAACTTCGTAGCTCCTGCTGCCGCTGCCTGTCACCACGCCGCTTGGTCCTTTAGGGCTGGGTGATTCTGTTACGGTTTTCTTCCGTCGAAGGAGAGTCGGACCAAAATGCAACGTGGTTAATAATATACATCTTTAATAAAGATGAAACACGAACAATACAAAAACAACGAACGGAATGAGAAAACCTATACAGCCTATCTGGTGAACAACAAACACAGAGACAGGAACAATCACCCACGACACACTCAAAGAATATGGCTGCCTAAATATGGTTCCCAATCAGAGACAACGAGAATCACCTGCCTCTGATTGAGAACCGCCTCAGGCAACCATAGACTTTGCTAGAACACCCCACTAAGCCACAATCCCAAAACCTACGAAAAACCCCAATACACAAACACACCACAAAATAAACCCATGTCACACCCTGGCCTGACCAAATAAATAAAGAAAACACAAAATAATAAGACCAGGGCGTGACATCAGTCAATTAAATGAATTCTTATTTATCTTATCAGTCTCATTCTGAATATTGTAATATCCTATAAATATGCACAAACCCTAGTCTCCATGATGAATCAGCGATATACAAATTGTCTACATTTATTTATTTACTAAGTAATCACACAAAATTACATAAACACACACACTGGATACATTATACATTGGTTACTAACAAGATGCAATGAAAAGTCCCTAGTGAACTAAACCGATATGACGGCTTGTTACACAAAATGGCAGATTCAAACACTCAATCCATCTACGGGGAGTAATTCAACAGAAAGTCTCTGGTTGTGTAAGTCTTTGGTCGTCCAACAGAGATTACCATGTCCTTTGTAGTTGGAGTAGTTTTGTTCTGGGGGGGGGGGCTGTTAGAACGGCTCTTCCAGACATACCAATTTTCATTAGAATGGTTCTTTCAAAGTACCACAAGGTGGTTCTCGGTTGCATTTACTAGACTGAAGTACTTAAACAGCTGCAGACTGAATGTTCTGGTCTGATGCGAATTCTAACCATTTATGACGTCCGTTTCAACACCGTCCGCCTGCTTGGTCTGTTCATTATTCACGAGGCGTTTTATCCACCCTGGCAAAAGGGCGGTTCTATTATTATGTTTGGCATAATGTCTATGCTCACGTGGGCGTGGTTACTGACTGGATAAAACTTTTATATGGAAAACAGTTCTCATTTAGAAGGATAACGTCACATTTAATCTTCTCACAAATAGTTTCATATTTAATCATATAAGTTCCACCACATTTAGATGTAAACCTGACAACTGGGAAATGTACACTTTCATAAATACAGTTATATTGTTCTACCTTCCTTAATGAGATCCCAAAACAACAACTGATCTGACATGATTATTCTTTAAGTACCCACAGATCATTCCAACTGTTTGGATTACAGAAATAATGTTTCATTATCCAATCTTGGATGTCATGGTACTAGAAAATCTCTCTCTGTTGTAACAAAAGGATTTTTAACTTCCATTTCTGCAGAGTGTGAGAGAGAGAGTGCCTGCAGATATTTACGACCATCATAAAATGGCCAACTTCACCCCTCCCCCTCTGCGGGAGAGAGAGGGCGCTGTAGAGTGGACTCACTGTAACCTGATCCTTCAGATCTTCACAGGACAGTCATGACACTACTTTGGTCATAATCTCCAAACTGTTCCCTTTCCATTTCTACCATGCATATGCATTAAACATCACCAATAAACTATCATGGTCCAAACACACCAAGACAGTCGTGAAAAGTGCACAACAGTGCCTGTTCCTCCTAAGGAGTCTGAAAAGATTTGGCATGGGTCCTCAGATCCTCAAAAAGTTTGACAGCTGCACCATCAAGAGCATCCAGACTGGTTGCATCACTGCCTGGTCTGGCAACTATTTGGCCTCCGACTGCAAGGCCCAATACTGTACGGCCCAGTACATCACTGGGGCCAAGCTTCCTGTCATCCACTCCCTCTATACCATGCGGTGTCAGAGGAAGGCCCAAAAAATTGCCAAGGACTCCAGCCACCCAGTCATAGACTGTTCTCACTGCTACTGCACTGCAAGTGGTAGGTCCAAAAGGCTTCTTAACAGCCTCTACCCCCAAGCCATAAGACTCGTGAACAACTAATCAAATGGCCACCCGGAATATTCACATTGTTCCCCCCACCCCCATTTTTACGCTGCTGCTTCTCACTGTTTATTATCCATGCATAGTCACTTTACTTCTACATGTACATATTACCTCAATTACCTTGACTAACCAGTGCCCCTGCACATTGACTCTTTACCGGTACCCCTTGTATATAGCCTCGCTACTGTTATTTTATTGTTGCTCCTTAATTATATTTTATTTTAATTTTTTTATATTATACTTCTTTATTTTAGTAAATACTTTCTTCACACTTTTTTTTCTTAACTGCATTGTTGGTTAGGTGCTTGTAAGTAAGCATTTCACTGTAAGGTCTACACCTGTTGTATTCGGCACATGAAACAAATAACATTTTATTTTATTGGAAATATTTATTATTTAGCCATATCTATATCGGCCAATTCCCAAGAGTGTAATAGCAACCTATCTATGTTTAGATAAGGAATGGCAAACCCAGGAATGGCAGCATTTAGCTCCAAGAGCCTGTTAAATTGATATGTAGCTTTTAACCCCCTGTGTTGCTATGGTACCACAGGCCTGACCTAAAGATGGGAATAGCTGCTGTTCTGAGACACATACCACTCTCTGGGAGTGTGTGTGTGTTTCTCTTTGTGTCTGCAGACTGTGTGTGTGGACTGCCTCTCTGTGTAGGAAGACTCTTAAGTTCCTGTGTTTTAACTAGTCCCTGAAGAGAGGGTTCCTCTCCTCATCACCCTAACCCCATTGTAGGCCCTGTAACCCAGGGACATTGGGTAGCTGTACTGGGTTTAAAATAGCAAACGGGGGAACAGAGTTATGAGATTCACTCGTTTCGCTCCCTCCCTCCCTCCCTCCCTCCCTCGGTGAGGCTATAAATAGCACCTAACACTGGAATACAGTTTTCCCCAACCATGCAGACCAAATCCACAGGAGCAGCTGTGCTAAAGTCCTGTTAGATCAGCTTCGTCACATGGGTGTATGTGGGGAAAGCTCTTTCTACCGCTCTACATCTGTATTTCTTTCTACCTCTCTTCTTCACTCTGCCTGTCTTTCACTGCCTGTCTGTCTGTCTACCTCTCTTCTTCACTCTGCCTGTCTTTCACTGCCTGTCTGTCTGTCTACCTCTCTTCTTCACTCTGCCTGTCTTTCACTGCCTGTCTGTCTGTCTACCTCTCTTCTTCACTCTGCCTGTCTTTCACTGCCTGTCTGTCTACCTCTCTTCTTCACTCTGCCTGTCTTTCACTGCCTGTCTGTCTACCTCTCTTCTTCACTCTGCCTGTCTTTCACTGCCTGTCTGTCTGTCTACCTCTCTTCTTCACTCTGCCTGTCTTTCACTGCCTGTCTGTCTGTCTACCTCTCTTCTTCACTCTGCCTGTCTTTCACTGCCTGTCTGTCTGTCTACCTCTCTTCTTCACTCTGCCTGTCTTTCACTGCCTGTTTGTCTGTCTACCTCTCTTCTTCACTCTGCCTGTCTTTCACTGCCTGTCTGTCTGTCTACCTCTCTTCTTCACTCTGCCTGTCTTTCACTGCCTGTCTGTCTGTCTACCTCTCTTCTTCACTCTGCCTGTCTTTCACTGCCTGTCTGTCTACCTCTCTTCTTCACTCTGCCTGTCTTTCACTGCCTGTCTGTCTGTCTACCTCTCTTCTTCACTCTGCCTGTCTTTCACTGCCTGTCTGTCTGTCTACCTCTCTTCTTCACTCTGCCTGTCTTTCACTGCCTGTCTGTCTACCTCTCTTCTTCACTCTGCCTGTCTTTCACTGCCTGTCTGTCTATCTACCTCTCTTCTTCACTCTGCCTGTCTTTCACTGCCTGTCTTTCTGTCTATTGCTGTCGTTCACTGTCTGTCTATTTCTTTCTACCTCTTCCTAACTGTCAATTTCGTTGTTTTGCTCTTCTACCTTGCCGTCTGTCTGTCTCTACCTTTCTGTTTCTCTGTCTTTATTTCTTTGTCTGTCTCGCTGCATGTCTCTAAGGTTCTGTGTTAATTGGTCCAACCATAGAGTCAACTGAGCTCCTTGTACCACATCTAGCAGATCTTATTGAGCTTTGTGTTTTCTTTATATATATTCATTGGATAATAGAGTATAAAACACAATATACTGTGTGAAGTGGTAGCCACTTGCCATAGCGATCATTGGTGATGTGGGACAATACATTTATTTGATTTAAAGGAAAACAATAATGACAATGAATAGACATCATTAACTGAGAGAGATGAAGCAGGATATCATATCAGTTATATATGTTAAGTTATGAGTCTATACTGTATGTGTATAATGTGTGACAGAAGGGTTGAGGACAGTATATAATTAACCTTATTGCTTACACAGATGACTATGTCATCCCCAGAGGCAAACCTCTTGCCTGTGAAAAGGAACATATTTACACGACTCCTGCTGATCTTTCTCGTTTATCTCTCTCTCTCTCTCTCTCTCTCTCTCTCTCTCTCTCTCTCTCTCTCTCTCTCTCTCTCTGCTTTACCCTCTCGCTCAACCCTCCCTTTCTTCCTCTCTCTCTCCATTCACCCCCTTCTCTCTTCCTATTCTCCCCCTCACCTCTCTCCTTCCCTCCCTCATCGCTCTCTGTCTCTGTTTGACATCACAGATGTAACCTCACCCCTGTGTTTCCCTTGCCTGTCCCTTGCCAAATACCCAGGATGGATTGTCCCATGTCTCTGTAGTGAGCTAGGCCCGCTGATGTCTGTCTCTGTAGTGAGCTAGGCCTAGTGCCGGCTGACTGTCTCTGTAGTGAGCTAGGCCACCTGATGTCTGTCTCTGTAGTGAGCTAGGCCTAGTGCCGGCTGACTGTCTCTGTAGTGAGCTAGGCCCAGTGCCGGCTGACTGTCTCTGTAGTGAGCTAGGCCCCCTGATGTCTGTCTCTGTAGTGAGCTAGGCCTAGTGCCGGCTGACTGTCTCTGTAGTGAGCTAGGCCCCTGATGTCTGTCTCTGTAGTGAGCTAGGCCTAGTGCCGGCTGACTGTCTCTGTAATGAGCTAGGCCCAGTGCCGGCTGCTGTCTCTGTAGTGAGCTGGGCCCCCTGATGTCTGTCTCTGTAGTGAGCTAGGCCTAGTGCCGGCTGACTGTCTCTGTAGTGAGCTAGGCCCCCTGATGTCTGTCTCTGAAGTGAGCTAGGCCCAGTGCCGGCTGACTGTCTCTATAGTGAGCTAGACCCAGTGCTGTCTGTCTTTATAGTGAGCTAGGCCCAGTGCTAGGCTAGGCCCAGTTTCAGTCTCTCGGTCCCAGCTTTGATGCACCTGTGCTGACCTCACCTTCTGGCTCCGGTGGTTATTGTCCTTGATGATCTTTATGGCCTTCCTGTGACATCGGGTGGTGTAGGTGTCCTGGAAGGTAGGTAGTTTGCCCCCGGTGATGCGTTTTGCTGACCTCACTACCCTTTGGAGAGCCTTACGGTTGTGGACGGAGCAGTTGCTGTACCAGGCGGTGATACAGCCCGACAGGATACTCTCAATTGTGCATCTGTAAAAGTTTGTGAGTGTTTTCGGTGACAAGCCAAATTTCTTCAGTCTCCTGAGGTTGAAGAGGCGCTGTTGCGCCTTCTTCACCACGCTGTCTGTGTGGGCGGACCATTTCAGTTTGTCCGTGATGTGTACGCAGAGGAACTTAAAACGTTCCACCTTCTCTACTACTGTCCCGTCGATGTGGATAGGGGGCTGCTCCCTCTGCTGTTTCCTGAAGTCCACGATCATCTCCTTTGTTTTGTTGACATTGAATGTGAGGCTATTTTCCTGACACCACACTCCGGGGGCCCTCACCTCCTCCCTGTAGGCCGTCTCATCATTGTTGGTAATCTAGCCTACCACTGTTGTGTCGTCAGCAAACTTGATGATTGAGTTGGAGGCGTGCATGGTCACGCAGTCATGGGTGAACAGGGAGTACAGGAGAGGGCTGAGAACGCACCCTTGTGGGGCCGCAGTGTTGAGGATCAGCGGGGTGGAGATGTTGTTTCCTACCCTCACCACCTGGGGGCAGCACGTCAAAGTCCAGGACCCAGTTGCACAGGGCAGGGTCAAGACCCAGGGTCTCGAGCTTAATGACGAGTTTGGAGGGAACTATGGTGTTAAATGCTGAGCTGTAATTGGTGAACAGCATTCTTACATAGGTATTCCTCTTGTCCAGATGGGTTAGGGCAGTGTGCAGAATGATTGCGTTGTCTGTGGACCTATTGGGGCGGTAAGCAAATTGGAGTGGGTCTAGGGTGTCAGGTAGGGTGGAGGTGGAAGTGATATGATCCTTGACAGGTCTCTCAAAGCACGTCATGATGACGGAAGTGAGTGCAACGGGGCGATAGTCGTTTAGCTCAGTTACCTTAGCTTTCTTGGGAACAGGAACAATGGTGGCCCTCTTGAAGCATGTGGGAACAGCAGTCTGGGATAGGTATTGATTGAATATGTCTGTAAACACACCAGCCAGCTGGTCTGCGCATGCTCTGAAGACGCGGCTGGGGATGCTGTCTGGGCCAACAGCCTTGCGAGGGTTAACACGTTTAAATGTTTTACACACGTTGGCCATGGTGAAGTAGAATCCGCAGGTTTTGGTAGCGGGCCATGTCAGTGTCACTGTATTGTCCTCAAAGCGAGCAAATAATTGTTTAGTTTGTCTGGGAGCAAGACGTCTGTGTCCGCGACATGGCTGGTTTTCCTTTTGTAATCCATGATTGACTGTAGACCCTGCCACATACGTCTCATGTCTAAGCCGTTGAATTGTGACTCTACTTTGTCTCTATACTGACGCTTAGCTTATTTGATTGCCTTGCGGAGGGAATAGCTACACTGTTTGTTTCCGGTCGCCTTGCCATGACTAAAAGCAGTGGTTTGCGCTTTCAGTTTTGCACAAATGATGCCATCAATCCACCGTTTCTGGTTGGGCAAGGTTTTAATATGCTAATAAACTCACTCACCGAATCAGCGTATACATCAATGTTGTTGTCTGAGGCTATCCGGAACATATCCCAGTCCACGTGATCGAAGCAATCTTGAAGTGTGTAGTCTGATTGGTCTGACCAGCATTGAACAGACCTGAGCACGGGCGTTTCCTGTTTTAGTTTTTGTCTATAGGCTGGGAGCAATAAAACTGAGTCATGGTCAGATTTGTCGAAAGGAGGGAGGGCTTTGTATGCATCGTGGAAGTTAGAATAACAATGATCCAGAATGCTGCCAGCCCGGATTGCGCATTCGATGCTGATAAAATGTAGCCTTGTTTTCAGATTAGCTTAGTTAAAATGCCCAGCTACAGTAAATGCAGCCTCAGGATATGTGGTTTCCAGTTTACATAGAGTCCAATAAAAAAAATTCAGGGCCGTCGAGGTGTCTGCTTGTGTCGGGATATACACGGCTGTGATTGTAATCGAAGAGAATTCTCTTGGTAGATAATGCGGTCGGCATTTGATTGTAAGGAATTCTAGGTCAGGTGAACAAAAGGACTTGAGTTCTGGTATGTTGTTATGATCACACCACGACTCAATCATAAGGCATACACCCCCGGCCTTCTTCTTACCAGAGAGATGTTTGTTTCTGTCAGCGTGATGCGTGAAGAAACCGGGTGGCTGTACCGACTCTGATGACTTATCCCGAGTGAGCCATGTTTCCGTGAAACAGAGAATGTTACAATCTCTGATGTCTCTCTGGAATGCAACCCTTGCTCAAATTTCGTCTACCTTGTTGTCAAGAGACTGGACATTGGTGAGTAGTATACTCGGGAGCGGTGAGTGATAGGCCCATCTACGGAGCCAGACCAGAAGACCGTCTGCCCCTTCTCCAGCGCCATTGTTTTGGGTTGCCTACTGGGATCCGATCCATTGTCCTGGTTGGTTATCCAAACAGAAGATCCACTTCGGGAAAGTCGTAATGTTGGTAAGTTGACGTTGCTCTTGTATCCAATAGTTCTTCCCGGCTGTATGTAATAGGAAACTATGCAGTATTTTGCTTTTTTATGTATTATTTCTTACACTGTTACCCCAGAAAATGTTAAGTCTCCCGGGGTAACAGTGTAAGTAAAAATAGATTAAAAAACAAAATACAGCATAGTTTCCTAAGAACGCGAAGCAACCATCTCTGTCGGCGCCATGTTTAAAAGATTCCCTAGAGGTCTAGAACTGAGAGAATGATTTGTACCAAATACAATGCTCTTGATGTTCAGGAGCAGTTTATTACTGGCCACCCATTCCAAAACAGACTGCAACTCTTTAAGGGTTTCAGGTACTTCATTAGCTGTGGTTGCTGATGCGTGTATCGTTGAATTATCAGCATACATGGACACACATGCTTTGTTTAATGCCAGTGGCAGATCACTGGTAAAAAATAGAAAAGAGTAGAGGGCATAGAGAGCTGCCCTGCGGTACACCACAGTACACCACACAGGTTATAGGGATGGGTGCTGCTATAGGGAGGGGTTAGGTTATAGGGGTGTGACAGCTCAGAACACCTCTATAGATACATGAATGATTGCCTATGAAGCTCTCCTAACCCCATTTTCCACTGCACTTCTGGCCTGTCCCAAATGGCACCCTATTTCCTATGTAGTGCACTTCTGTTGACCAGGGCCCATTGGGAATAGGGTGCCATTTGGGACACTGTCATGCTATGTGTGGTCTATAAGCAGCAGCAGCAGATAGATAATGATCTAGTGACTATGGTAACCTTTCAGAAGGAGGTTATTGTTATAGGAGAGAATGTAATTAGGAAAATGGCAGCTGTGGCCATGTTGGATCATTAAGGAATATAATCCAATTTTAACTGGACAATCCTCTCCAAACCGACTGACCGAGTACTGAATCTCGCTCTCTTTCTCTCTCCCCCCCTTCCTCTCTCCCCCTTTTTCTCTCTCTCTCCCCCACTCTCCCCTTTCTCCCCCTCTTTCTCTTTCTCCGTTACTGGGTTTTAATGGGAGGCTGTCTGTGTGTGTGTGTGCATCCGTCAGCCAGCCAGAAAGGAATACTACTGAGTATTTCACTGAAAGCCTACGAACTATATTGGTGCACTGGTGTCTGGGTTGGTCTGCTGGTATGTCTCTTCTCAGCTTCACAGTTCTGAGAATGAGATGTACTAGTGTCTAGAGCCCTGAGACATTCCTGGGTCAGTTAGCAAGGAGAAAGACGGACAAACCAACGTAAAACAAGACAAAAACATGTAGTTCAGGTGTATTCTGGGTATTTTCTATCTGTTCAGTATTCAGATTACCTTAGGATGTCATACGCAGTATCAAGTCACCCAAACACACAGTGCTATCCCAGTCTGCTGACGTCACACAGTCCATGAACCAGAGACTCCACTTGTATGGTGCTGACCCGTCTGTCAGACGTCTAGAGCATGAACCAGAGACTCCACTTGTATGGCGCTGACCCGTCCGTCAGACGTCTAGAGCATACCCAGGTTGAAACAACAATTGAAATCATTCCATATACTTTATACAGTATGTGCTTGATTGAGCTTGCTTTGCTTAATGAACCAACGGAAAAGTCTGAAAACGGCAAACTCCGCCCATTTGACACTTGAGGCAGATACTAGGCATAATTTGAAAGATTTGGCATAGTGTTTGAACCCAGGTTGGGTCCAGAGAGAACAAGCAGTGTCGGTGGGTGGTAATAAAATATGAACTACTATATGTGTTTCCTGATGAAATACGAGCGAGCTTCCTTGGAAGAGAGAGCGGGCCGCCGTCGAGAGCTCTGAAAGTTATTGGAGTGCCAGGGATTCTCTGTGACGCCATTCGCTGGGCTACACCCAATGGTTTATAGGCCTAGCGGTGACACGCTGACCTCTACTCTACCTCGCCAGGCGGTGTGTGTGTGCAATTAAACCATGCAGCTTAATGGTTGAGGGGGAAACATATGAAGTGGAGTGTTATTTGAGTTAGTGGATGGCTGAACAGCTGCGTACGTACAGTAAAATTGGCGAGTGGATGCTCACTCATTCAGACACAAGGTTGAGGGGCCTGCATGACAATATTAGTCTTATGCCACTGTTTACCCCGGGATGAATGAACTTACAGGCCCATATTGGCAAAAAACCGACCACACACACACACACACACACACACACACACACACACACACACACACACACACACACACACACACACACACACACACACACACACACACACACACACACACACACACTCTCACTTTCTCTCTCACTCTCACTCGCACACACACACACACAACATGTGGCAGAGACGTGTTTAATGGCCTTGACAGTGTAAGATGTGATGGCAGTGTGTCTGTATTCTGTATCAGCAGCCGGAGCCTCAGGTTGACATGCCAGACATCACCACCACACTGTCTATAGGGACTCAGGTTGACATACCAGACATCACCACCACACCGTCTATAGGGACTCAGGTTGACATACCAGACATCACCACCACACTGTCTATTGGGACTCAGGTTGACATACCAGACATCACCACCACACTGTCTATAGGGACTCAGGTTGACATACCAGACATCACCACCACACCGTCTATTGGGACTCAGGTTGACAAACCAGACATCACCACCACACTGTCTATGGGGACTCAGGTTGACATACCAGACATCACCACCACACTGTCTATAGGGACGCAGGTTGACATACCAGACATCACCACCACACTGTCTATAGGGACTCAGGTTGACAAACCAGACATCACCACCACACTGTCTATAGGGACTCAGGTTGACAAACCAGACATCACCACCACACTGTCTATAGGGACTCAGGTTGACAAACCAGACATCACCACCACACTGTCTATGGGGACTCAGCTGATAACAACCTTGTTTCTCTTACTGTAATGCAGATCTTGTGTCAGTTCATATGGTCATGTATTAATTAGGTAGATTTTATGAATACTTTAGATGGCAACTAATGGAGCTGGACAGTACAGTAAACCTATTGGAGCTGGACAGTACAGTAAACCTATTGGAGCTGGACAGTACATGTACCCTAATGGAGCTGGACAGTACAGTACACCTAATGGAGCTGGACAGTACACGTAATGGAGCTGGACAGTACAGTACACCTAATGGAGCTGGACAGTACAGTACACCTAATGGAGCTGGACAGTACAGTACACCTAATGGAGCTGGACAGTACATTACAACTAATGGAACTGGACAGTACACATAATGGAGCTGAACAGCACGCATAATGGAGCTGGACAGCACATTTAATAGACCTGGACAGTACAGTACACCTAATGGAGTTAGACAGTACATATAATGGAGCTGGACAGTACAGTACACCTAATGGAGCTGGACAGTACATCTAATGGAGCTGGACAGTACACCGAATGGAGCTGGACAGTACACCTAATGGAGTTGGACAGTACACCTAATGGAGCTGGACAGTACAGTACACCTATTGGAGTTGGACAGTACATCTAATGGAGCTGGACAGTACAGTACACCTAATGGAGCTGGACAGTACATCTAATGGAGCTGGACAGTACATCTAATGGAGCTGGACAGTACACCTAATTGAGCTGGACAGTACATCTAATGGAGCTGGACAGTACAGTACACCTAATGGAGCTGGACAGTACACCTAATGGAGCTGGACAGTACATGTACACATAATGGAGCTGGACAGTACATCTCAAATCAAATCAAATCAAATTTTATTTGTCACATACACATGGTTAGCAGATGTTAATGCGAGTGTAGCGAAATGCTTGTGCTTCTAGTTCCGACAATGCAGTAATAACCAACAAGTAATCTAACTAACAATTCCAAACTACTGTCTTATACACAGTGTAAGGGGATAAAGAATATGTACATAAGGATATATGAATGAGTGATGGTACAGAGGAGCATAGGCAAGATACAGTAGATGGTATCGAGTACAGTATATACATATGAGATGAGTATGTAAACAAAGTGGCATAGTTAAAGTGGCTAGTGATACATGTATTACATAAGGATGCAGTCGATGATATAGAGTACAGTATATACGTATGCATATGAGATGAATAATGTAGGGTAAGTAACATTATATAAGGTAGCATTGTTTAAAGTGGCTAGTGATATATTTACATTTCCCATCAATTCCCATTATTAAAGTGGCTGGAGTTGAGTCAGTGTCAGTGTCAGTGTGTTGACAGCAGCCACTCAATGTTAGTGGTGGCTGTTTAACAGTCTGATGGCCTTGAGATAGA
The DNA here is from genome assembly GCF_018296145.1 of Oncorhynchus tshawytscha. Classification (NCBI taxonomy): domain Eukaryota; kingdom Metazoa; phylum Chordata; class Actinopteri; order Salmoniformes; family Salmonidae; genus Oncorhynchus; species Oncorhynchus tshawytscha. Next base: position 27,475,744 of record NC_056444.1, read on the forward strand.
AGCTGTTTTTCAGTCTCTCGGTCCCAGCTTTGATGCACCTGTACTGACCTCGCCTTCTGGATGATAGCGGGGTGAACAAGCAGTGGCTCGGGTGGTTGATGTCCTTGATGATCTTTATGGCCTTCCTGTAACATCGGGTGGTGTAGGTGTCCTGGAGGGCAGGTAGTTTGCCCCCGGTGATGCGTTGTGCAGACCTCACTACCCTCTGGAGAGCCTTACGGTTGTGGGCGGAGCAGTTGCCATACCAGGCGGTGATACAGCCCGCCAGGATGCTCTCCACAAGCATTTCGCTACACTCGCATTAACATCTGCTAACCATGTGTATGTGACAAATAAAATTTGATTTGATTTGATTTGTGCATCTGTAAAAGTTTGTGAGTGCTTTTGGTGACAAGCCGAATTTCTTCAGCCTCCTGAGGTTGAAGAGGCGCTGCTGCGCCTTCTTCACGATGTTGTCTGTGTGAGTGGACCAATTCAGTTTGTCTGTGATGTGTATGCCGAGGAACTTAAAACTTGCTACCCTCTCCACTACTGTTCCATCGATGTGGATAGGGGGGTGTTCCCTCTGCTGTTTCCTGAAGTCCACAATCATCTCCTTAGTTTTGTTGACGTTGAGTGTGAGGTTATTTTCCTGACACCACACTCCGAGGGCCCTCACCTCCTCCCTGTAGGCCGTCTCGTCATTGTTGGTAATCAAGCCTACCACTGTTGTGTCGTCCGCAAACTTGATGATTGAGTTGGAGGCGTGCGTGGCCACGCAGTCTAATGGAGCTGGATAGTACAGTAAACCTAATGAAGCTGGACAGTACCCTAATGGAGCTGGACAGTACATGTACCTCCAAGCCCACTCTACCAGATGATCTGGTAGAATATTGCAGATATAAATATAACATATAGAACAACTGACATGATATTTCTATGTGAAATAATATCTGTTTGATCAACAAAATGTTAATGCAGTCTTTATCTCTCTCTCTCTCTCCCTCCACCCCCATCTCTCTCCACCCCCCCCTCTCTCTCGTTCTCCACCCCACCTCTCCCTCTCGCTCTCCACCCCCACTGTCTCTCACCCCCCACCTCTCTCTCCCCTTTTGTTCGAGGAGGCCCAGAAGGTAAATAACCCTGCTAACAGTCAGGCAGCAGACGGTACAGCTAAGGGTCCTGATGAGAAGGACGAAGTGGTCCCTGCCAGCGAGGTGGGCTGGATGACCTCCGTTAAGGACTGGGCCGGGGTCATGATATCAGCACAGACACTCACCGGCAGAGTCCTGGTACGTGTGTGTGTGTGTGTGTGTGTGTGTGTGTGTGTGTGTGTGTGTGTGTGTGTGTGTGTGTGTGTGTGTGTGTGTGTGTGTGTGTGTGTGTGTGTGTGTGTGTGTGTGTGTGTGTGTGTGTGTGTGTGTGTGGGGGTTGGTGGATACACACTGGAAGAGTCCTATGATTCTAAGGAAGTTATTCTCAGTTCTGGTGTATTTCTATAACTCATTATGTTGTCATCCAGAGTCACATGCATTTATTTTCCAAGCTATAACACAATGAGTTACATACAGCAGGATTTTAAAGAACCAAAGAGTTTGGGCTGCTTCGTGTTTTCATTTTTGCTATGGAAATATTGAGATTCTGGTATCACAACAGACCTAGCATTTGGGTTGTTGTACTCAGTCCTGTTGGTTCTAGCTGGTTTTGGTCTAGTCCAGTCCTGTGGTTCTAGCTGGTTTTGGTCTAGTTCAGTCCTGTGGTTCTAGCTGGTTTTGGTCTAGTCCAGTCCTGTTGGTTCTCGCTGGTTTTGGTTTTGTCCAGTCCTGTTGGTTCTAACTGGTTTTGGTCTAGTCCAGTCCTGTTGCTTCTCGCTGGTTTTGGTTTTGTCCAGTCCTGTGGTTTTAGCTGGTTTTGGTTTTGTCCAGTCCTGTGGTTCTAGCTGGTTTTGGTCTCGTCCAGTCCTGTTGGTTCTCGCTGGTTTTGGTCTCGTTCAGTCCTGTTGGTTCTAGCTGGTTTTGGTTTTGTCCAGTCCTGTTGGTTCTAGCTGGTTTTGGTTTTGTCCAGTCCTGTTGGTTCTAGCTGGTTTTGGTCTAGTCCAGTCCTAGTGGTTCTAGCTGGTTTTGGTCTAGTCCAGTCCTGGTGGTTCTAGCTGGTTTTGATATAGTCCTGCTTGTTCTACATGGTACACAGGGGTTGCAGAGTGAGGAGAGGAAGAATGAGAGGGGAGGAGAGGGAGAATGAGAGGAGAGGGAGAATGAGCGTGGAGGAGAGGAGAGGGAGATAGAGAGAGGAGGAGAGGAGAGGGAGAATGAGCGAGGAGGAGAGGGAGAATGAGAGAGGAGGAGAGGGAGAATGAGAGAGGAGGAGAGGGATAATGAGAGAGGAGGAGAGGGAGAATGAGAGCGGAGGAGAGGAAAGGGAGAATGAGAAAGGAGGAGAGTGCTTCTACATCTGCATTGCTTGCTATTTGGGGTTTTAGGCTGGGTTTCTGTACAGCACTTTGAGATATCAGCTGATGTAAGAAGGGCTATGTAAATACATTTGATTTGAGAGGGCGAATGAGTGAGGAGGAGAGGGAGAATGAGTGAGGAGGAGAGGGAGAATGAGTGAGAGGGGAATAAGAGAGGAGGAGAGGGAGAATGAGTGAGGAGGAGAATAAGAGAGGAGGAGAGGGAGAATGAGCGAAGAGGAGAATAAGAGAGGAGGAGAGGGAGGATGAGTGAGGAGGAGAATAAGAGAGAATGAGCGAGGAGGAGAATAAGAGAGGAGAGGGAGAATGAGCGAGGAGGAGAGGTAGAATGAGAGGGAGGATAAGTAAGGAGGAGAATAAGAGGGGAGGAAAGGGAGAATGAGTGAGAAGGAGAATAAGAGAGGAAAGGGAGAATGAGTGAGAAGGAGAATAAGAGAGGAGAGGGAGAATGAGTGAGGAGGAGAATAAGAGAGGAGAGGGAGAATGAGTGAGGAGGAGAATAAGAGAGGAGAGGGAGAATGAGTGAGGAGGAGAATAAGAGAGGAGAGGGAGAATGAGTGAGGAGGAGAATAAGAGAGGAGAGGGAGAATGAGTGAGGAGGAGAATAAGAGAGGAGAGGGAGAATGAGTGAGGAGGAGAATAAGAGAGGAGAGGGAGAATGAGTGAGGAGGAGAATAATTGAGGAGAGGGAGAATGAGTGAGGAGGAGAATAAGAGAGGAGGAGAGGGAGAATGAGTGAGGAGGAGAATAATTGAGGAGAGGGAGAATGAGTGAGGAGGAGAATAAGAGAGGAGAGGGAGAATGAGTGAGGAGGAGAATAATTGAGGAGAGGGAGAATGAGTGAGGAGGAGAATAAGAGAGGAGAGGGAGAATGAGTGAGGAGGAGAATAAGAGAGGAGAGGGAGAATGAGTGAGGAGGAGAATAAGAGAGGAGAGGGAGAATGAGTGAGGAGGAGAATAAGAGAGGAGAGGGAGAATGAGTGAGGAGGAGGAGGAGAGGGAGAATGAGTGAGGAGGAGAATAAGAGAGGAGAGGGAGAATGAGTGAGGAGGAGAATAAGAGAGGAAAGGGAGAATGAGTGAGGAGGAGAATAAGAGAGGAGAGGGAGAATGAGTGAGGAGGAGAATAAGAGAGGAGAGGGAGAATGAGTGAGGAGGAGAATAAGAGAGGAGAGGGAGAATGAGTGAGAAGGAGAATAAGAGAGGAGAGGGAGAATGAGTGAGGAGGAGAATAATTGAGGAGAGGGAGAATGAGTGAGGAGGAGAATAAGAGAGGAGAGGGAGAATGAGTGAGGAGGAGAATAATTGAGGAGAGGGAGAATGAGTGAGGAGGAGAATAATTGAGGAGAGGGAGAATGAGTGAGGAGGAGAATAAGAGAGGAGAGGGAGAATGAGTGAGGAGGAGAATAAGAGAGGAGAGGGAGAATGAGTGAGGAGGAGAATAATTGAGGAGAGGGAGAATGAGTGAGGAGGAGAATAATTGAGGAGAGGGAGAATGAGTGAGGAGGAGAATAAGAGAGGAGAGGGAGAATGAGTGAGGAGGAGAATAAGAGAGGAGAGGGAGAATGAGTGAGGAGGAGAATAAGAGAGGAGAGGGAGAATGAGTGAGAAGGAGAATAATTGAGGAGAGGGAGAATGAGTGAGGAGGAGAATAAGAGAGGAGAGGGAGAATGAGTGAGGAGGAGAATAATTGAGGAGAGGGAGAATGAGTGAGGAGGAGAATAATTGAGGAGAGGGAGAATGAGTGAGGAGGGGAATAAGAGAGGAGGAGAGGGAGAATGAGTGAGGAGGAGAATGAGTGAGGAGGAGAATGAGTGAGGAGGAGGAGGAGAGGGAGAATGAATGAGGAGGAGAATAAGAGAGGAGAGGGAGAATGAGTGAGGAGGAGAATAAGAGAGGAGAGGGAGAATGAGTGAGGAGGAGAATAAGAGAGGAGAGGGAGAATGAGGAGGAGGAGAATAATTGAGGAGAGGGAGAATGAGTGAGGAGGAGAATAAGAGAGGAGAGGGAGAATGAGTGAGGAGGAGAATAAGAGAGGAGAGGGAGAATGAGTGAGGAGGAGAATAAGAGAGGAGAGGGAGAATGAGCGAGGAGGAGAGGTAGAATGAGAGGGAGGAGAATAATTGAGGAGAGGGAGAATGAGTGAGAAGGAGAATAAGAGAGGAGAGGGAGAATGAGTGAGGAGGAGAATAATTGAGGAGAGGGAGAATGAGTGAGGAGGAGAATAAGAGAGGAGAGGGAGAATGAGTGAGGAGGAGAATAAGAGAGGAGAGGGAGAATGAGTGAGGAGGAGAATAAGAGAGGAGAGGGAGAAGGAGGAGGAGGAGAGGGAGAATGAGTGAGGAGGGGAATAAGAGAGGAGGAGAGGGAGAATGAGTGAGGAGGGGAATAAGAGAGGAGGAGAGGGAGAATGAATGAGGAGGAGAATGAGTGAGGAGGAGAATGAGTGAGGAGGAGGAGGAGAGGGAGAATGAATGAGGAGGAGAATAAGAGAGGAGAGGGAGAATGAGTGAGGAGGAGAATAAGAGAGGAAAGGAGAATGAGTGAGGAGGAGAATAAGAGAGGAGAGGGAGAATGAGTGAGGAGGAGAATAAGAGAGGAGAGGGAGAATGAGTGAGGAGGAGAATAAGAGAGGAGAGGGAGAATGAGTGAGGAGGAGAATAAGAGAGGAGAGGGAGAATGAGCGAGGAGGAGAGGTAGAATGAGAGGGAGGAGAATAATTGAGGAGAGGAGAATGAGTGAGAAGGAGAATAAGAGAGGAGAGGGAGAATGAGTAAGGAGGAGAATAAGAGGGAGAGGAGAATGAGTAAGGAGGAGAATAAGAGGGAGAGGGAGAATGAGTGAGGAGGAGAATAATTGAGGAGAGGGAGAATGAGTGAGAAGGAGAATAAGAGAGGAGAGGAGAATGAGTGAGGAGGAGAATAAGAGAGGAGAGGGAGAATGAGTGAGGAGGAGAATAAGAGAGGAGAGGAGAATGAGTGAGGAGGAGAATAAGAGAGGAGAGGGAGAATGAGTGAGGAGGAGAATAAGAGAGGAAAGGGAGAATGAGTGAGGAGGAGAATAAGAGAGGAAAGGGAGAATGAGTGAGGAGGGGAATAAGAGAGGAGAGGGAGAATGTGTGAGGAGGGGAATAAGAGAGGAAAGGGAGAATGAGTGAGGAGGAGAATAAGAGAGGAGAGGGAGAATGAGTGAGAAGGAGAATAAGAGAGGAGAGGGAGAATGAGTGAGGAGGAGAATAAGAGAGGAGAGGGAGAATGAGTGAGGAGGAGAATAAGAGAGGAGAGGGAGAATGAGTAAGGAGGAGAATAAGAGGAGAGGGAGAATGAGTGAGGAGGAGAATAAGAGGAGAGGGAGAATGAGTGAGAAGGAGAATAAGAGAGGAGAGGGAGAATGAGTGAGGAGGAGAATAAGAGAGGAGAGGGAGAATGAGTGAGGAGAGAATAGGAGAGAGGAGAATAAGAGAGGAGAGGGAGAAATGAGGAGGAGAATAAGAGAGGAGAGGGAGAATGAGTGAGGAGGAGAATAAGAGAGGAGGAGAGGGAGAATGAGTGAGGAGGAGAATAAGAGAGGAGAGAGAATGAGAGGAGGAGGAGAATAAGAGAGGAGAGGAGAGAATGAGGAGGAGGAGAATAAGAGAGGAGAGGGAGAATGAGTGAGGAGGAGAATAAGAGAGGAGAGGGAGAATGAGTGAGGAGGAGAATAAGAGAGGAGAGGGAGAATGAGTGAGGAGGAGAATAAGAGAGGAGAGGGAGAATGAGGAGGAGGAGAATAAGAGAGGAGGAGAATGAGAGAGAATAAGAGAGGGAGAATGAAGTGAGGAGGAGAATAAGAGAGGAGAAGGAGAAGAGTGAGGAGGAGAATAAGAGAGGAGAGGGAGAATGAGTGAGGAGGAGAATAAGAGAGAAAGGGAGAATGAGTGAGGAGGAGAATAAGAGAGGAGAGGGAGAATGAGTGAGGAGGAGAATAAGAGAGGAAGGGAGAATGAGTGAGGAGGAGAATAAGAGAGGAGAGGGAGAATGAGTGAGGAGGAGAATAAGAGAGGAGAGGGAGAATGAGTGAGGAGGAGAATAAGAGAGGAGAGGGAGAATGAGTGAGGAGGAGAATAAGAGAGGAGAGGGAGAATGAGTGAGGAGGAGAATAAGAGAGGAGAGGGAGAATGAGTGAGGAGGAGAATAAGAGAGGAGAGGGAGAATGAGTGAGGAGGAGAATAAGAGAGGAGAGGAGAATGAGGAGGAGGAGAATAATTGAGGAGAGGGAGAATGAGTGAGGAGGAGAATAAGAGAGGAGAGGGAGAATGAGTGAGGAGGAGAATAATTGAGGAGAGGGAGAATGAGTGAGGAGGAGAATAAGAGAGGAGAGGGAGAATGAGTGAGGAGGAGAATAAGAGAGAGGGAGAGGGAGGAGGAGAATAAGAGAGGAGGGGAGAATAAGGAGGAGGAGGAGAGGGAGAATGAGTGAGGAGGAGAATAAGAGAGGAGAGGGAGAATGAGTGAGGAGGAGAATAAGAGAGGAGAGGGAGAATGAGTGAGGAGGAGAATAAGAGAGGAAAGGGAGAATGAGTGAGGAGGAGAATAAGAGAGGAGATAAATGAGTGAGGAGGAGGAGAGAGGGAGAATGAGTGAGGAGGAGAATAAGAGAGGAGAGGGAGAATGAGTGAGGAGGAGAATAAGAGAGGAGAGGGAGAATGAATGAGGAGGAGGAGGAGAGGGAGAATGAGTGAGGAGGAGAATAAGAGAGGAGAGGGAGAATGAGGAGGAGGAGAATAAGAGAGGAGAGGGAGAATGAGTGAGGAGGAGAATAAGAGAGGAGAGGGAGAATGAGTGAGGAGGAGAATAAGAGAGGAGAGGGAGAATGAGTGAGGAGGAGAATAAGAGAGGAGAGGGAGAATGAGTGAGGAGGAGAATAAGAGAGGAGAGGGAGAATGAGTGAGGAGGAGAATAAGAGGAGAGGGAGAATGAGTGAGAAGGAGAATAAGAGAGGAGAGGGAGAATGAGTGAGGAGGAGAATAATTGAGGAGAGGGAGAATGAGTGAGGAGGAGAATAAGAGAGGAGAGGGAGAATGAGTGAGAAGGAGAATAAGAGAGAGAGGGAGAATGAGTGAGGAGGAGAATAAGAGAGGAGAGGGAGAATGAGTGAGAAGGAGAATAAGAGAGGAGAGGGAGAATGAGGAGGAGGAGAATAATTGAGGAGAGGGAGAATGAGTGAGGAGGAGAATAAGAGAGGAGAGGGAGAATGAGTGAGGAGGAGAATAATTGAGGAGAGGGAGAATGAGTGAGGAGGAGAATAATTGAGGAGAGGAGAATGAGTGAGGAGGAGAATAAGAGAGGAGAGGGAGAAATGAGTGAGGAGGAGAATAAGAGAGGAGAGGGAGAATGAGTGGAGGAGAATAATTGAGGAGAGGGAGAATGAGTGAATTGAATAATTGAGGAGAGGGAGAATGAGTGAGGAGGAGAATAAGAGAGGAGAGGGAGAATGATGAGGAGGAGAATAAGAGAGGAGAGGGAGAATGAGTGAGGAGGAGAATAAGAGAGGAGAGGGAGAATGAGTGAGAAGGAGAATAATTGAGGAGAGGGAGAATGAGTGAGGAGGAGAATAAGAGAGGAGAGGGAGAATGAGTGAGGAGGAGAATAATTGAGGAGAGGGAGAATGAGTGAGGAGGAGAATAAGAGAGGAGAGGGAGAATGAGGAGGAGGAGAATAAGAGAGGAGAGGGAGAATGAGTGAGGAGGAGAATAAGAGAGGAAAGGGAGAATGAGTGAGGAGGAGAATAAGAGAGGAGAGGGAGAATGAGTGAGAAGGAGAATAATTGAGGAGAGGGAGAATGAGTGAGGAGGAGAATAAGAGAGGAGAGGGAGAATGAGTGAGGAGGAGAATAATTGAGGAGAGGGAGAATGAGTGAGGAGGAGAATAAGAGAGGAGAGGGAGAATGAGTGAGGAGGAGAATAAGAGAGGAGAGGGAGAATGAGTGAGGAGGAGAATAATTGAGGAGAGGGAGAATGAGTGAGGAGGAGAATAATTGAGGAGAGGGAGAATGAGTGAGGAGGAGAATAAGAGAGGAGAGGGAGAATGAGTGAGGAGGAGAATAAGAGAGGAGAGGAGAATGAGTGAGGAGGAGAATAAGAGAGGAGAGGGAGAATGAGTGAGGAGGAGAATAAGAGGAGAGGGAGAATGAGTGAGGAGGAGAATAATTGAGGAGAGGGAGAATGAGTGAGGAGGAGAATAAGAGAGGAGAGGGAGAATGAGTGAGAAGGAGAATAAGAGAGGAGAGGGAGAATGAGGAGGAGGAGAATAAGAGAGGAGAGGGAGAATGAGTGAGGAGGAGAATAAGAGAGGAGAGGGAGAATGAGTGAGGAGGAGAATAAGAGAGGAGAGGGAGAATGAGTGAGGAGGAGAATAAGAGAGGAGAGGAGAATGAGTGAGGAGGAGAATAAGAGAGAGGAGAGGGAGAATGAGTGAGGAGGAGAATAAGAGAGGAGAGGGAGAAGGATGGGAGAATGAGAGGAGGGGAATAAGAGAGGAGGAGAGGGAGAATGAGAGAGGAGGGAGAATGAGTGAGGAGGAGAATGAAGAGGAGGAGGAGAGGGAGAATGAATGAGGAGGAGAATAAGAGAGGAGAGGGAGAATGAGTGAGGAGGAGAATAAGAGAGGAGAGGGAGAATGAGTGAGGAGGAGAATAAGAGAGGAAAGGGAGAATGAGCGAGGAGGAGAATAAGAGAGGAGGAGAGGAGAATGAGTGAGGAGGAGAATAAGAGAGGAGAGGGAGAATGAGTGAGGAGGAGAATAAGAGAGGAGAGGGAGAATGAGCGAGGAGGAGAATAAGAGAGGAGGGGAGAATGAGTGAGGAGGAGAATAAGAGAGGAGAGGGAGAATGAGCGAGGAGGAGAATAAGAGAGGAGGAGGGAGAATGAGGAGGAGGAGAATAAGAGAGGAGGAGAGAATGAGGAGGAGGAGGAGAATAAGAGAGGAGAGGGAGAATGAGTGAGGAGGAGAATAAGAGAGGAAAGGAGAATGAGTGAGGAGGAGAATAAGAGAGGAGAGGGAGAATGAGTGAGGAGGAGAATAAGAGAGGAGAGGGAGAATGAGTGAGGAGGAGAATAAGAGAGGAGAGGGAGAATGAGTGAGGAGGAGAATAAGAGAGGAGAGGGAGAATGAGTGAGGAGGAGAATAAGAGAGGAGAGGGAGAATGAGCGAGGAGGAGAATAAGAGAGGAGGAGAGGGAGAATGAGGAGGAGGAGAATAAGAGAGGAGAGGAGAATGAGTGAGGAGGAGAATAAGAGAGGAGAGGGAGAATGAGTGAGGAGGAGAATAAGAGAGGAGAGGGAGAATGAGTGAGGAGGAGAATAAGAGAGGAGAGGGAGAATGAGTGAGGAGGAGAATAAGAGAGGAGAGGGAGAATGAGGAGGAGGAGAATAAGAGAGGAGAGGGAGAATGAGTGAGGAGGAGAATAAGAGAGGAGAGGGAGAATGAGTGAGGAGGAGAATAAGAGAGGAAAGGGAGAATGAGTGAGGAGGAGAATAAGAGAGGAGAGGGAGAATGAGGAGGAGGAGAATAAGAGAGGAGAGGGAGAATGAGTGAGGAGGAGAATAAGAGAGGAGAGGGAGAATGAGCGAGGAGGAGAATAAGAGAGGAGAGAGGAGAATGAGTGAGGAGGAGAATAAGAGAGGAGGAGAGGGAGAATGAGGAGAGGAGAATAAGAGAGGAGGAGAAATGAGAGAGGAGGAGGAGGGGAGAATGAATGAGGAGGAGAATAAGAGAGGAGGGAGAATGAGTGAGGAGGAGAATAAGAGAGGAGAGGGAGAAGGAGTGAGGAGGAGAGGGAGAATGAGGAGGAGGGGAATAAGAGAGGAGGAGAGGGAGAAGAGAGTGAGAGGAGAATGAGTGAGGAGGAGAATGAAGAGGAGGAGGAGGAGAGGGAGAATGAATGAGGAGGAGAATAAGAGAGGAGAGGGAGAATGAGTGAGGAGGAGAATAAGAGAGGAAAGGGAGAATGAGATGAGGAGGAGAATAAGAAGGAGGAGAGGAGAATGAGAGGGAGGATAAGTAAGGAGGAGAATAAGAGGGAGGAGAATAAGAGAGGAGAGGGAGAATGAGTGAGGAGGAGAATAAGAGAGGAGAGGGAGAATGAGTGAGGAGGAGAATAAGAGAGGAGAGGGAGAATGAGTGAGGAGGAGAATAAGAGAGGAGAGGGAGAATGAGTTTTTAGGAGAATAAGAGAGGAGGAGAGGAGAATGATGAGGAGGAGAATAAGAGAGGAGAGGGAGAATGAGCGAGGAGAGAATAAGAGAGGAGGAGAGGGAGAATGAGTGAGGAGGAGAATAAGAGAGGAGGAGGAGAATGAGTGAGGAGGAGGAGGAGAGGGAGAATGAGTGAGGAGGAGAATAAGAGAGGAGAGGGAGAATGAGCGAGGAGGAGAATAAGAGAGGAGAGGGAGAATGAGGAGGAGGAGGAGGAGAGGGAGAATGAGTGAGGAGGAGAATAAGAGAGGAGAGGGAGAATGAGCGAGGAGGAGAATAAGAGAGGAGGAGAATGATTGGAGGTGGAGGAGAGGGAGAATGAATGAGGAGGAGAATAAGAGAGGAGAGGAGAATGAGAGGAGGAGAATAAGAGAGGAGAGGGAGAATGAGTGAGGAGGAGGAGGAGAGGAGAATGAGTGAGGAGGAGAATAAGAGAGGAGAGGGAGAATGAGCGAGGAGGAGAATAAGAGAGGAGAGGGAGAATGAGTGAGGAGGAGAATAAGAGAGGAAAGGGAGAATGAGTGAGGAGGAGAATAAGAGAGGAAAGGGAGAATGAGTGAGGAGGAGAATAAGAGAGGAGAGGGAGAATGAGGAGGAGGAGAATAAGAGAGGAGAGGGAGAATGAGTGAGGAGGAGGAGGAGAGGGAGAATGAGTGAGGAGGAGAATAAGAGAGGAGAGGGAGAATGAGCGAGGAGGAGAATAAGAGAGGAGAGGGAGAATGAGTGAGGAGGAGAATAAGAGAGGAGAGGGAGAATGAGGAGGAGGAGAATAAGAGAGGAGAGGGAGAATGAGTGAGGAGGAGAATAAGAGAGGAGAGGGAGAATGAGTGAGGAGGAGAATAAGAGAGGAGAGGGAGAATGAGTGAGGAGGAGAATAAGAGAGGAGAGGAGAATGAGTGAGGAGGAGAATAAGAGAGGAGAGGGAGAATGAGTGAGGAGGAGGAGGAGAGGGAGAATGAGGAGGAGGAGAATAAGAGAGGAGAGGGAGAATGAGCGAGGAGGAGAATAAGAGAGGAGAGGGAGAATGAGTGAGGAGGAGAATAAGAGAGGAGAGGGAGAATGAGTGAGGAGGAGAATAAGAGAGGAGAGGGAGAATGAGTGAGGAGGAGAATAAGAGAGGAGAGGGAGAATGAGTGAGGAGGAGAAATAAGAGAGGAGAGGGAGAATGAGTGAGGAGGAGAATAAGAGAGGAGAGGGAGAATGAGTGAGGAGGAGAATAAGAGAGGAAAGGAGAATGAGTGAGGAGGAGAATAAGAGAGGAGAGGAGAATGAGTGAGGAGGAGAATAAGAGAGGAGAGGGAGAATGAGTGAGGAGGAGAATAAGAGAGGAAAGGGAGAATGAGTGAGGAGGAGAATAAGAGAGGAGAGGGAGAATGAGTGAGGAGGAGAATAAGAGAGGAGAGGAGAATGAGTGAGGAGGAGAAATAAGAGAGGAGAGGGAGAATGAGTGAGGAGGAGAATAAGAGAGGAGAGGAGAATGAGTGAGGAGGAGAATAAGAGAGGAGAGGGAGAATGAGTGAGGAGGAGAATAAGAGAGGAGAGGAGAATGAGTGAGGAGGAGGAGAGAGGGAGAATGAGTGAGGAGGAGAATAAGAGAGGAGAGGGAGAATGAGCGAGGAGGAGAATAAGAGAGGAGAGGGAGAATGAGTGAGGAGGAGAATAAGAGAGGAGAGGGAGAATGAGTGAGGAGGAGAATAAGAGAGGAGAGGGAGAATGAGTGAGGAGGAGAATAAGAGAGGAGAGGGAGAATGAGTGAGGAGGAGAATAAGAGAGGAAAGGGAGAATGAGTGAGGAGGAGAATAAGAGAGGAGAGGGAGAATGTGTGAGGAGGAGAATAAGAGAGGAGAGGGAGAATGAGTGAGGAGGAGAATAAGAGAGGAGAGGGAGAATGAGTGAGGAGGAGAATAAGAGAGGAGAGGGAGAATGAGGAGGAGGAGAATAAGAGAGGAGAGGGAGAATGAGTGAGGAGGAGAATAAGAGAGGAGAGGGAGAATGAGTGAGGAGGAGAATAAGAGAGGAGAGGGAGAATGAGTGAGGAGGAGAATAAGAGAGGAGAGGGAGAATGAGTGAGGAGGAGAATAAGAGAGGAGAGGGAGAATGAGTGAGGAGGAGAATAAGAGAGGAGAGGGAGAATGAGTGAGGAGGAGAATAAGAGAGGAGAGGGAGAATGAGTGAGGAGGAGAATAAGAGAGGAGAGGGAGAATGAGCGAGGAGGAGAATAAGAGAGAGGAGAGGGAGAATGAGCGAGGAGGAGAATAAGAGAGGAGGAGAGGAGAATGAGTGAGGAGGAGAATAAGAGAGGAGGAGGAGAATGAGTGAGGAGGAGGAGGAGAGGGAGAATGAATGAGGAGGAGAATAAGAGAGGAGAGGGAGAATGAGTGAGGAGGAGAATAAGAGAGGAGAGGGAGAAGGAGTGAGGAGGAGAGGGAGAATGAGTGAGGAGGGGAATAAGAGAGGAGGAGAGGGAGAATGAGTGAGGAGGAGAATGAGTGAGGAGGAGAATGAGTGAGGAGGAGGAGGAGAGGAGAATGAATGAGGAGGAGAATAAGAGAGGAGAGGGAGAATGAGTGAGGAGGAGAATAAGAGAGGAAAGGAGAATGAGTGAGGAGGAGAATAAGAGAGGAGAGGGAGAATGAGTGAGAAGGAGAATAAGAGAGGAGAGGGAGAATGAGTGAGGAGGAGAATAAGAGAGGAGAGGGAGAATGAGTGAGGAGGAGAATAAGAGAGGAGAGGGAGAATGAGTGAGGAGGAGAATAAGAGAGGAGAGGGAGAATGAGTGAGGAGGGGAATAAGAGAGGAGAGGGAGAATGAGTGAGGAGGAGAATAAGAGAGGAGAGGGAGAATGAGCGAGGAGGAGAATAAGAGAGGAAAGGGAGAATGAGTGAGGAGGAGAATAAGAGAGGAGAGGGAGAATGAGCGAGGAGGAGAATAAGAGAGGAAAGGGAGAATGAGTGAGGAGGAGAATAAGAGAGGAGAGGGAGAATGAGCGAGGAGGAGAATAAGAGAGGAGGAGAGGGAGAATGAGTGAGGAGGAGAATAAGAGAGGAGGAGAGGGAGAATGAGCGAGGAGGAGAGGTAGAATGAGAGGGAGGATAAGTAAGGAGGAGAATAAGAGGGGAGGAAAGGGAGAATGAGTGAGAAGGAGAATAAGAGAGGAAAGGGAGAATGAGTGAGGAGGAGAATAAGAGAGGAGGAGAGGGAGAATGAGCGAGGAGGAGAGGTAGAATGAGAGGGAGGATAAGTAAGGAGGAGAATAAGAGGGGAGGAGAATAAGAGAGGAGAGGGAGAATGAGTGAGGAGGAGAATAAGAGAGGAGAGGGAGAATGAGTGAGAAGGAGAATAAGAGAGGAAAGGAGAATGAGTGAGGAGGAGAATAAGAGAGGAGAGGGAGAATGAGTGAGGAGGAGAATAAGAGAGGAGAGGGAGAATGAGTGAGGAGGAGAATAAGAGAGGAGAGGGAGAATGAGTGAGGAGGAGAATAAGAGAGGAAAGGAGAATGAGTGAGGAGGAGAATAAGAGAGGAGAGGGAGAATGAGTGAGGAGGAGAATAAGAGAGGAGAGGGAGAATGAGTGAGGAGGAGAATAAGAGAGGAAAGGGAGAATGAGTGAGGAGGAGAATAAGAGAGGAGAGGGAGAATGAGTGAGGAGGAGAATAAGAGAGGAGAGGGAGAATGAGTGAGGAGGAGAATAAGAGAGGAGAGGGAGAATGAGTGAGGAGGAGAATAAGAGAGGAGAGGGAGAATGAGTGAGGAGGAGGAGGAGAGGGAGAATGAATGAGGAGGAGAATAAGAGAGGAGAGGGAGAATGAGTGAGGAGGAGAATAAGAGAGGAGAGGGAGAATGAATGAGGAGGAGAATAAGAGAGGAGAGGGAGAATGAATGAGGAGGAGAATAAGAGAGGAGAGGGAGAATGAATGAGGAGGAGAATAAGAGAGGAGAGGGAGAATGAGTGAGGAGGAGAATAAGAGAGGAGAGGGAGAATGAGTGAGGAGGAGGAGGAGAGGGAGAATGAATGAGGAGGAGAATAAGAGAGGAGAGGGAGAATGAGTGAGGAGGAGAATAAGAGAGGAGAGGGAGAATGAGTGAGGAGGAGAATAAGAGAGGAGAGGGAGAATGAGTGAGGAGGAGAATAAGAGAGGAGAGGGAGAATGAGTGAGGAGGAGAATAAGAGAGGAGAGGGAGAATGAGTGAGGAGGAGAATAAGAGAGGAGAGGGAGAATGAGTGAGGAGGAGAATAAGAGAGGAGAGGGAGAATGAGTGAGGAGGAGAATAAGAGAGGAGAGGGAGAATGAGTCAAATCAAATCAAATCAAATCAAAATCAAATTTTATTTGTCACATACACATGGTTAGCAGATGTTAATGCGAGTGTAGCGAAATGCTTGTGCTTCTAGTTCCGACAATGCAGTAATAACGAGCAAGTAATCTAACTAACAATTCCAAAAAAACTACTGTCTTATACACAGTGTAAGGGGATAAAGAATATGTACATAAGGATATATGAATGAGTGATGGTACAGAGCAGCATAGGCAAGATACAGTAGATGATATCGAGTACAGTATATACATATGAGATAAGTATGTAAACCAAGTGGCATAGTTAAAGTGGCTAGTGATACATGTATTACATAAGGATGCAGTCGATGATATAGAGTACAGTATCAACGTATGCATATGAGATGAACAATGTAGGGTAAGTAACATTATATAAGGTAGCATTGTTTAAAGTGGCTAGTGATATATTTACATAATTTCCCATCAATTCCCATGATTAAAGTGGCTGGAGTAGAGTCAGTGTCATTGACAGTGTGTTGGCAGTAGCCACTCAATGTTAGTGGTGGCTGTTTAACAGTCTGATGGCCTTGAGATAGAAGCTGTTTTTCAGTCTCTCGGTCCCAGCTTTGATGCACCTGTACTGACCTCGCCTTCTGGATGACAGCGGGGTGAACAGGCAGTGGCTCGGGTGGTTGATGTCCTTGATGATCTTTATGGCCTTCCTGTAGCATCGGGTGGTGTAGGTGTCCTGGAGGGCAGGTAGTTTGCCCCCGGTGATGCGTTGTGCAGACCTCACTACCCTCTGGAGAGCCTTACGGTTGAGGGCGGTGCAGTTGCCATACCAGGCGGTGATACAGCCCGCCAGGATGCTCTCGATTGTGCATCTGTAGAAGTTTGTGAGTGCTTTTGGTGACAAGCCGAATTTCTTCAGCCTCCTGAGGTTGAAGAGGCGCTGCTGCGCCTTCCTCACGATGCTGTCTGTGTGAGTGGACCAATTCAGTTTGTCTGTGATGTGTATGCCGAGGAACTTAAAACTTGCTACCCTCTCCACTACTGTTCCATCGATGTGGATGGGGGTGTTCCCTCTGCTGTTTCCTGAAGTCCACAATCATCTCCTTAGTTTTGTTGACGTTGAGTGTGAGGTTATTTTCCTGACACCACACTCCGAGGGCCCTCACCTCCTCCCTGTAGGCCGTCTCGTCGTTGTTGGTAATCAAGCCTACCACTGTTGTGTCGTCCGCAAACTTGATGATTGAGTTGGAGGCGTGCATGGCCACGCAGTCGTGGGTGAACAGGGAGTACAGGAGGGGGCTCAGAACGCACCCTTGTGGGGCCCCAGTGTTGAGGATCAGCGGGAGGAGATGTTGTTGCCTACCCTCACCACCTGGGGGCGGCCCGTCAGGAAGTCCAGTACCCAGTTGCACAGGGCGGGGTCGAGACCCAGGGTCTCGAGCTTGATGACGAGCTTGAGGGTACTATGGTGTTGAATGCCGAGCTGTAGTCGATGAACAGCATTCTCACATAGGTATTCCTCTTGTCCAGATGGGTTAGGCAGTGTGCAGTGTGGTTGAGATTGCATCGTCTGTGGACCTATTTGGGCGGTAAGCAAATTGGAGTGGGTCAAGGGTGTCAGGTAGGGTGGAGGTGATATGGTCCTTGACTAGTCTCTCAAAGCACTTCATGATGACGGATGTGAGTGCTACGGGCGGTAGTCGTTTAGCTCAGTTACCTTAGCTTTCTTGGGAACAGGAACAATGGTGGCCCTCTTGAAGCATGTGGGAACAGCAGACTGGTATAGGGATTGGTTGAATATGTCCGTAAACACACCGGCCAGCTGGTCTGCGCATGCTCTGAGGGCGCGGCTGGGGATGCCGCCTGGGCCTGCAGCCTTGCGAGGGTTAACACGTTTAAATGTCTTACTCACTTCGGCTGCAGTGAAGGAGAGACCGCATGATTCCGTTGCAGGCCGTGTCAGTGGCACTGTATTGTCCTCAAAGCGGGCAAAAAGTTATTTAGTCTGCCTGGGAGCAAGACATCCTGGTCCGAGACTGGGCTGGGTTTCTTCCTGTAGTCCGTGATTGACTGTAGACCCTGCCACATACCTCTTGTGTCTGGAGCCGTTGAATTGAGATTCTACTTTGTCTCTGTACTGGCGCTTAGCTTGTTTGATAGCCTTGCGGAGGGAATAGCTGCACTGTTTGTATTCAGTCATGTTACCAGACACCTTGCCCTGATTAAAAGCAGTGGTTCGTGCCTTCAGTTTCACACGAATGCTGCCATCAATCCACGGTTTCTGGTTAGGGAATGTTTTAATCGTTGCTATGGGAACGACATCTTCAACGCACGTTCTAATGAACTCGCACACCGTATCAGCGTATTCGTCAATGTTGTTGTCTGACGCAATACGAAACATCTCCCAGTCCACGTGATGGAAGCAGTCTTGGAGTGTGGAGTCAGCTTGGTCGGACCAGCGTTGGACAGACCTCAGCGTGGGAGCTTCTTGTTTTAGTTTCTGTCTGTAGGCAGGGATCAACAAAATGGAGTCGTGGTCAGCTTTTCCGAAAGGGGGCGGGGCAGGGCCTTATATGCGTCGCGGAAGTTAGAGTAACAATGATCCAGGGTCTTTCCACCCCTGGTTGCGCAATCAATATGCTGATAAAATTTAGGGAGTCTTGTTTTCAGATTAGCCTTGTTAAAATCCCCAGCTACAATGAATGCAGCCTCCGGATAAATCGTTTCCAGTTTGCAGAGAGTTAAATAAAGTTCGTTCAGAGCCATCGATGTGTCTGCTTGGGGGGGGATATATACGGCTGTGATTATAATCGAAGAGAATTCTCTTGGTAGATAATGCGGTCTACATTTGATTGTGAGGAATTCTAAATCAGGTGAACAGAAGGATTTGAGTTCCTGTATGTTTCCTTCATCACACCATGTCACGTTGGCCATAAGGCATACGCCCGCCCCCGCCCGTCTTCTTACCAGAGAGATGTTTGTTTCTGTCGGCGCGATGCGTGGAGAAACCCGCTGGCTGCACCGCTCGGATTGCGTCTCTCCAGTGAGCCATGTTTCCGTGAAGCAGAGAACGTTACAGTCTCTGATGTCCCTCTGGAATGCTACCCTTGCTCGGATTTCATCAACCTTGTTGTCAAGAGACTGGACATTGGCAAGAAGAATGCTGGGGAGTGGTGCACGATGTGCCCGTCTCCGGAGTCTGACCAGAAGACCGCTCGTTTCCCTCTTTTCTGAGTCGTTTTTTTTTTGGTCGCTGCATGTGATCCACTCGGTTACACTGGTTGTAAGGCAGAACTCAGGATCCGCATCGCGAAAAACATATTCTTGGTCGTACTGATGGTGAGTTGACGCTGATCTTATATTCAGTAGTTCTTGTCGGCTGTATGTAAAGAAACCTAAGATGACCTGGGGTACTAGTGTAAGAAATAACACGTAAAAAAACACAAAAAAACTGCATAGTTTCCTAGAACGCGGGCGAGGCGGCCATCTCTGTCGGCGCCGGAAGTTACTAGGAGAGTGAGGAGGAGAATAAGAGAGGAGAGGGAGAATGAGTGAGGAGGAGAATAAGAGAGGAGAGGGAGAATGAGTGAGGAGGAGAATAAGAGAGGAGAGGGAGAATGAGTGAGGAGGAGAATAAGAGAGGAGAGGGAGAATGAGTGAGGAGGAGAATAAGAGAGGAGAGGGAGAATGAGTGAGGAGGAGAATAAGAGAGGAGAGGGAGAATGTGTGAGAAGGAGAATAAGAGAGGAGAGGGAGAATGAGTGAGGAGGAGAATAAGAGAGGAGAGGGAGAATGAGTGAGGAGGAGAATAAGAGAGGAGAGGGAGAATGAGGAGGAGGAGAATAAGAGAGGAGAGGGAGAATGAGTGAGAAGGAGAATAAGAGAGGAGAGGGAGAATGTGTGAGGAGGAGAATAAGAGAGGAGAGGGAGAATGAGTGAGAAGGAGAATAAGAGAGGAAAGGGAGAATGAGTGAGGAGGAGAATAAGAGAGGAGAGGGAGAATGAGTGAGGAGGAGAATAAGAGAGGAGAGGGAGAATGAGTGAGGAGGAGAATAAGAGAGGAGAGGGAGAATGTGTGAGGAGGAGAATAAGAGAGGAGAGGGAGAATGTGTGAGGAGGAGAATAAGAGAGGAGAGGAGAATGAGTGAGGAGGAGAATAAGAGAGGAAGGGAGAATGAGTGAGGAGGAGAATAAGAGAGGAGAGGAGAAGGAGAGGAGGAGAGGGAGAATGAGTGAGGAGGGAATAAGAGAGGAGAGGGAGAATGAGTGAGGAGGAGAATAAGAGAGGAAAGGGAGAATGAGTGAGGAGGAGAATAAGAGAGGAGAGGGAGAATGAGTGAGGAGGAGAATAAGAGAGGAGAGGGAGAATGAGTGAGAAGGAGAATAAGAGAGGAGAGGGAGAATGAGTGAGGAGGAGAATAAGAGAGGAGAGGGAGAATGAGTGAGGAGGAGAATAAGAGAGGAGAGGGAGAATGAGTGAGGAGGAGAATAAGAGAGGAGAGGAGAATGAGTGAGGAGGAGAATAAGAGAGGAGAGGGAGAATGAGAGGAGGAGAATAAGAGAGGAGAGGGAGAATGAGTGAGGAGGAGAATAAGAGAGGAAAGGGAGAATGAGTGAGGAGGAGAATAAGAGAGGAGAGGGAGAATGTGTGAGGAGGAGAATAAGAGAGGAGAGGGAGAATGAGTGAGGAGGAGAATAAGAGAGGAAAGGAGAATGAGTGAGGAGGAGAATAAGAGAGGAGAGGAGAATGAGTGAGGAGGAGAATAAGAGAGGAGAGGGAGAATGAGTGAGGAGGAGAATAAGAGAGAGAGGGAGAATGAGTGAGGAGGAGAATAAGAGAGGAGAGGGAGAATGAGTGAGGAGGAGAATAAGAGAGGAGAGGAGAATGAGTGAGGAGGAGGAGGAGAGGAGAATGAGTGAGGAGGAGAATAAGAGAGGAAAGGGAGAATGAGTGAGGAGGAGAATAAGAGAGGAAAGGGAGAATGAGCGAGGAGGAGAATAAGAGAGGAGAGGGAGAATGAGTGAGGAGGAGAATAAGAGAGGAGAGGGAGAATGAGTGAGGAGGGGAATAAGAGAGGAGAGGGAGAATGAGTGAGGAGGAGAATAAGAGAGGAGAGGGAGAATGAGTGAGGAGGAGAATAAGAGAGGAGAGGGAGAATGAGTGAGGAGGGAATAAGAGAGGAGAGGGAGAATGAGTGAGGAGGAGAATAAGAGAGGAGAGGGAGAATGAGTGAGGAGGAGAATAAGAGAGGAGAGGGAGAATGAGTGAGGAGGAGAATAAGAGAGGAAAGGGAGAATGAGTGAGGAGGAGAATAAGAGAGGAAAGGGAGAATGAGTGAGGAGGGGAATAAGAGAGGAGAGGGAGAATGAGTGAGGAGGAGAATAAGAGAGGAGGAGAATAAGAGAGGAAAGGAGAATGAGTGAGGAGGAGAATAAGAGAGGAGAGGGAGAATGAGTGAGGAGGAGAATAAGAGAGGAGAGGGAGAATGAGTGAGGAGGAGAATAAGAGAGGAGAGGGAGAATGAGTGAGGAGGAGAATAAGAGAGGAGAGGGAGAATGAGTGAGGAGGAGAATAAGAGAGGAAAGGAGAATGAGTGAGGAGGAGAATAAGAGAGGAGAGGGAGAATGAGTGAGGAGGGGAATAAGAGAGGAGAGGGAGAATGAGTGAGGAGGAGAATAAGAGAGGAGGAGAATAAGAGAGGAGGAGAATAAGAGAGGAGAGGGAGAATGAGTGAGGAGGGGAATAAGAGAGGAGAGGGAGAATGAGTGAGGAGGAGAATAAGAGAGGAGAGGGAGAATGAGTGAGGAGGAGAATAAGAGAGGAAAGGGAGAATGAGTGAGGAGGAGAATAAGAGAGGAGAGGGAGAATGAGTGAGGAGGAGAATAAGAGAGGAGAGGGAGAATGAGTGAGGAGGAGAATAAGAGAGGAGAGGGAGAATGAGTGAGAAGGAGAATAAGAGAGGAGAGGGAGAATGAGTGAGGAGGAGAATAAGAGAGGAGAGGGAGAATGAGTGAGGAGGAGAATAAGAGAGGAGAGGGAGAATGAGTGAGGAGGAGAATAAGAGAGGAGAGGGAGAATGAGTGAGGAGGAGAATAAGAGAGGAGAGGGAGAATGAGTGAGGAGGAGAATAAGAGAGGAGAGGGAGAATGAGTGAGGAGGAGAATAAGAGAGGAAAGGGAGAATGAGTGAGGAGGAGAATAAGAGAGGAGAGGGAGAATGAGTGAGGAGGAGAATAAGAGAGGAGAGGGAGAATGAGTGAGGAGGAGAATAAGAGAGGAGAGGGAGAATGAGTGAGGAGGAGAATAAGAGAGGAAAGGAGAATGAGTGAGGAGGAGAATAAGAGAGGAGAGGGAGAATGAGTGAGGAGGAGAATAAGAGAGGAGAGGGAGAATGAGTGAGGAGGAGAATAAGAGAGGAGAGGGAGAATGAGTGAGGAGGAGAATAAGAGAGGAAAGGGAGAATGAGTGAGGAGGAGAATAAGAGAGGAGAGGGAGAATGAGTGAGGAGGAGAATAAGAGAGGAGAGGAGAATGAGTGAGGAGGAGAATAAGAGAGGAGAGGGAGAATGAGTGAGGAGGAGAATAAGAGAGGAGAGGGAGAATGAGCGAGGAGGAGAATAAGAGAGGAGAGGGAGAATGAGTGAGGAGGAGAATAAGAGAGGAGAGGGAGAATGAGTGAGGAGGGGAATAAGAGAGGAGAGGGAGAATGAGTGAGAAGGAGAATAAGAGAGGAGAGGGAGAATGAGTGAGGAGGAGAATAAGAGAGGAGAGGGAGAATGAGTGAGGAGGAGAATAAGAGAGGAGAGGGAGAATGAGTGAGGAGGAGAATAAGAGAGGAGAGGGAGAATGAGTGAGGAGGAGAATAAGAGAGGAGAGGGAGAATGAGTGAGGAGGAGAATAAGAGAGGAGAGGGAGAATGAGTGAGGAGGAGAATAAGAGAGGAGAGGGAGAATGAGTGAGGAGGAGAATAAGAGAGGAGAGGGAGAATGAGTGAGGAGGAGAATAAGAGAGGAGAGGGAGAATGAGTGAGGAGGAGAATAAGAGAGGAGAGGGAGAATGAGTGAGAAGGAGAATAAGAGAGGAGAGGGAGAATGAGTGAGAAGGAGAATAAGAGAGGAGAGGGAGAATGAGTGAGAAGGAGAATAAGAGAGGAGAGGGAGAATGAGTGAGAAGGAGAATAAGAGAGGAAAGGGAGAATGAGTGAGGAGGAGAATAAGAGAGGAGAGGGAGAATGAGTGAGGAGGGGAATAAGAGAGGAGAGGGAGAATGAGTGAGGAGGAGAGGGAGAATGAGTGAGGAGGAGAGGTAGAATGAGAGGGAGAATGAGTGAGGAGGAGAATAAGAGAGGAGAGGGAGAATGAGTGAGGAGGAGAATAAGAGAGGAGAGGGAGAATGAGTGAGGAGGAGAATAAGAGAGGAGAGGGAGAATGAGCGAGGAGGAGAATAAGAGAGGAGAGGGAGAATGAGTGAGGAGGAGAATAAGAGAGGAGAGGGAGAATGAGTGAGGAGGAGAATAAGAGAGGAGAGGGAGAATGAGTGAGGAGGAGAATAAGAGAGGAGAGGGAGAATGAGTGAGGAGGAGAATAAGAGAGGAGAGGGAGAATGAGTGAGGAGGAGAATAAGAGAGGAGAGGGAGAATGAGTGAGAAGGAGAATAAGAGAGGAGAGGAGAATGAGTGAGAAGGAGAATAAGAGAGGAGAGGAGAATGAGGAGGAGGAGAATAAGAGAGGAGAGGGAGAATGAGTGAGGAGGAGAATAAGAGAGGAGAGGAGAATGAGTGAGGAGGAGAATAAGAGAGGAGAGGAGAATGAGTGAGGAGGAGGAGGAGAGAGGGAGAATGAGTGAGGAGGAGAATAAGAGAGGAGAGGGAGAATGAGTGAGGAGGAGGAGGAGAGGGAGAATGAGTGAGGAGGAGAATAAGAGAGGAGAGGGAGAATGAGTGAGGAGGAGAGGGAGAATGAGTGAGGAGGAGAGGTAGAATGAGAGGGAGAATGAGTGAGGAGGAGAATAAGAGAGGAGAGGGAGAATGAGTGAGGAGGAGGAGGAGAGGGAGAATGAGTGAGGAGGAGAATAAGAGAGGAGAGGGAGAATGAGTGAGGAGGAGAATAAGAGAGGAGAGGGAGAATGAGTGAGGAGGAGAATAAGAGAGGAGAGGGAGAATGAGTGAGGAGGAGGAGGAGAGGGAGAATGAGTGAGGAGGAGAATAAGAGAGGAGAGGGAGAATGAGTGAGGAGGAGGAGGAGAGGGAGAATGAGTGAGGAGGAGAATAAGAGAGGAAAGGGAGAATGAGTGAGGAGGAGAATAAGAGAGAGAGGGAGAATGAGTGAGGAGGAGAATAAGAGAGGAAAGGGAGAATGAGTGAGGAGGAGAATAAGAGAGGAGAGGGAGAATGAGTGAGGAGGAGAATAAGAGAGGAGAGGGAGAATGAGTGAGGAGGAGGAGAGGGAGAATGAGTGAGGAGGAGAATAAGAGAGGAGAGGGAGAATGAGTGAGGAGGAGGAGGAGAGGGAGAATGAGTGAGGAGGAGAATAAGAGAGGAGAGGGAGAATGAGTGAGGAGGAGAATAAGAGAGGAGAGGGAGAATGAGTGAGGAGGGGAATAAGAGAGGAGAGGGAGAATGAGTGAGGAGGAGAATAAGAGAGGAAAGGAGAATGAGTGAGGAGGAGAATAAGAGAGGAGAGGGAGAATGAGTGAGGAGGAGAATAAGAGAGGAGAGGGAGAATGAGTGAGGAGGGGAATAAGAGAGGAGAGGGAGAATGAGTGAGGAGGAGAATAAGAGAGGAGAGGGAGAATGAGTGAGGAGGAGAATAAGAGAGGAGAGGGAGAATGAGTGAGGAGGAGAATAATTGAGGAGGGGAGAATGAGTGAGGAGGGGAATAAGAGAGGAGAGGGAGAATGAGTGAGGAGGAGAATAAGAGAGGAGAGGGAGAATGAGTGAGGAGGAGAATAAGAGAGGAGAGGGAGAATGAGTGAGGAGGAGAATAAGAGAGGAGAGGGAGAATGAGTGAGGAGGAGAATAAGAGAGGAGAGGGAGAATGAGTGAGGAGGAGAATAAGAGAGGAGAGGGAGAATGAGTGAGGAGGAGAATAAGAGAGGAGAGGGAGAATGAGTGAGGAGGAGAATAAGAGAGGAGAGGGAGAATGAGTGAGGAGGAGAATAAGAGAGGAGAGGGAGAATGAGTGAGGAGGGGAATAAGAGAGGAGAGGGAGAATGAGTGAGGAGGAGAATAAGAGAGGAGAGGAGAATGAGTGAGGAGGAGAATAAGAGAGGAGAGGGAGAATGAGTGAGGAGGAGAATAAGAGAGGAGAGGGAGAATGAGTGAGGAGGAGAATAAGAGAGGAGAGGGAGAATGAGGAGGAGGAGAATAAGAGAGGAGAGGGAGAATGAGTGAGGAGGAGAATAAGAGAGGAGAGGAGAATGAATGAGGAGGAGAATAAGAGAGGAGAGGGAGAATGAGTGAGGAGGAGAATAAGAGAGGAGAGGGAGAATGAGTGAGGAGGAGAATAAGAGAGGAGAGGGAGAATGAGTGAGGAGGAGAATAAGAGAGGAGAGGGAGAATGAGTGAGGAGGAGAATAAGAGAGGAGAGGGAGAATGAGTGAGGAGGAGAATAAGAGAGGAGAGGGAGAATGAGTGAGGAGGAGAATAAGAGAGGAGAGGGAGAATGAGTGAGGAGGAGGAGGAGAGGGAGAATGAGTGAGGAGGAGAATAAGAGAGGAGAGGGAGAATGAGTGAGGAGGAGAATAAGAGAGGAGAGGGAGAATGAGTGAGGAGGAGGAGGAGAGAGGGAGAATGAGTGAGGAGGAGAATAAGAGAGGAGAGGGAGAATGAGTGAGGAGGAGGAGGAGAGGGAGAATGAGTGAGGAGGAGAATAAGAGGGAGAGGGAGAATGAGTGAGGAGGAGAATAAGAGAGGAAAGGAGAATGAGTGAGGAGGAGAATAAGAGAGGAGAGGGAGAATGAGTGAGGAGGAGAATAAGAGAGGAGAGGGAGAATGAGTGAGGAGGAGAATAAGAGAGGAGAGGGAGAATGAGTGAGGAGGAGAATAAGAGAGGAGAGGAGAATGAGTGAGGAGGAGAATAAGAGAGGAGAGGGAGAATGAGTGAGGAGGAGAATAAGAGAGGAGAGGGAGAATGAGTGAGGAGGAGAATAAGAGAGGAGAGGGAGAATGAGTGAGGAGGAGAATAAGAGAGGAGAGGGAGAATGAGTGAGGAGGAGAATAAGAGAGGAAAGGAGAATGAGTGAGGAGGAGAATAAGAGAGGAGAGGGAGAATGAGTGAGGAGGAGAATAAGAGAGGAGAGGGAGAATGAGTGAGGAGGAGAATAAGAGAGGAGAGGGAGAATGAGTGAGGAGGAGAATAAGAGAGGAGAGGGAGAATGAGTGAGGAGGAGAATAAGAGAGGAGAGGAGAATGAGTGAGGAGGAGAATAAGAGAGGAGAGGGAGAATGAGTGAGGAGGAGAATAAGAGAGGAGAGGGAGAATGAGTGAGGAGGAGAATAAGAGAGGAGAGGGAGAATGAGTGAGGAGGAGAATAAGAGAGGAGAGGGAGAATGAGTGAGGAGGAGAATAAGAGAGGAGAGGGAGAATGAGTGAGGAGGAGAATAAGAGAGGAGAGGGAGAATGAGTGAGGAGGAGAATAAGAGAGGAGAGGGAGAATGAGTGAGGAGGAGAATAAGAGAGGAGAGGGAGAATGTGTGAGGAGGAGAATAAGAGAGGAGAGGGAGAATGAGTGAGGAGGAGAATAAGAGAGGAGAGGGAGAATGAGTGAGGAGGAGAATAAGAGAGGAGAGGGAGAATGAGTGAGGAGGAGAATAAGAGAGGAGAGGGAGAATGAGTGAGGAGGAGAATAAGAGAGGAAAGGAGAATGAGTGAGGAGGAGAATAAGAGAGGAGAGGGAGAATGAGTGAGGAGGAGAATAAGAGAGGAGAGGGAGAATGAGTGAGGAGGAGAATAAGAGAGGAGAGGGAGAATGAGTGAGGAGGAGAATAAGAGAGGAGAGGGAGAATGAGTGAGGAGGAGAATAAGAGAGGAAAGGGAGAATGAGTGAGGAGGAGAATAAGAGAGGAGAGGGAGAATGAGTGAGGAGGAGAATAAGAGAGGAGAGGGAGAATGAGTGAGGAGGAGAATAAGAGAGGAGAGGGAGAATGAGTGAGGAGGAGAATAAGAGAGGAGAGGGAGAATGAGTGAGGAGGAGAATAAGAGAGGAGAGGGAGAATGAGTGAGGAGGAGAATAAGAGAGGAGAGGGAGAATGAGTGAGGAGGAGAATAAGAGAGGAGAGGGAGAATGAGTGAGGAGGAGAATAAGAGAGGAAAGGGAGAATGAGTGAGGAGGAGAATAAGAGAGGAGAGGGAGAATGAGTGAGGAGGAGAATAAGAGAGGAGAGGGAGAATGAGTGAGGAGGAGAATAAGAGAGGAGAGGGAGAATGAGTGAGGAGGAGAATAAGAGAGGAGAGGGAGAATGAGTGAGGAGGAGAATAAGAGAGGAGAGGGAGAATGAGTGAGGAGGAGAATAAGAGAGGAGAGGGAGAATGAGTGAGGAGGAGAATAAGAGAGGAGAGGGAGAATGAGTGAGGAGGAGAATAAGAGAGGAGAGGGAGAAGGAGTGAGGAGGAGAATAAGAGAGGAGAGGGAGAATGAGTGAGGAGGGGAATAAGAGAGGAGGAGAGGGAGAATGAGTGAGGAGGAGAATGAGTGAGGAGGAGAATGAGTGAGGAGGAGGAGGAGAGGGAGAATGAATGAGGAGGAGAGGGAGAATGAGTGAGAAGGAGAATTAGAGAGGGAGAATGAGTGAGGAGGAGAATAAGAGAGGAGAGGGAGAATGTGTGAGGAGGAGGAGAATGAGTGAGTGAGGAGGAGAATGAGTGAGGAGGAGAGGGAGAATGAGTGCAGAGGTGAATGAGTGAGGAGGAGAATAAGAGAGGAGAGGGAGAATGAGTGAGGAGGAGAATAAGAGAGGAGAGGGAGAATGAGTGAGGAGGAGAATAAGAGAGGAGAGGGAGAATGAGTGAGGAGGAGAGGGAGAATGAGTGAGGAGGAGAATAAGAGAGGAGAGGAGAATGAGTGAGGAGGAGAATAAGAGAGGAGAGGGAGAATGAGTGAGGAGGAGAGGGAGAATGAGTGAGGAGGAGAATAAGAGAGGAGAGGGAGAATGAGTGAGGAGGAGAATAAGAGAGGAGAGGGAGAATGAGTGAGGAGGAGAATAAGAGAGGAGAGGGAGAATGAGTGAGGAGGAGAATAAGAGAGGAGAGGGAGAAGGAGTGAGGAGGAGAGGGAGAATGAGTGAGGAGGGGAATAAGAGAGGAGGAGAGGGAG
This sequence comes from Oncorhynchus tshawytscha, assembly GCF_018296145.1. Classification (NCBI taxonomy): domain Eukaryota; kingdom Metazoa; phylum Chordata; class Actinopteri; order Salmoniformes; family Salmonidae; genus Oncorhynchus; species Oncorhynchus tshawytscha. The sequence goes on from NC_056444.1 coordinate 27,503,019, forward strand.
AATGAGTGAGGAGGAGAATGAGTGAGGAGGAGAATGAGTGAGGAGGAGGAGGAGAGGGAGAATGAATGAGGAGGAGAGGGAGAATGAGTGAGAAGGAGAATAAGAGAGGGAGAATGAGTGAGGAGGAGAATAAGAGAGGAGAGGGAGAATGTGTGAGGAGGAGGAGAATGAGTGAGTGAGGAGGAGAATGAGTGAGGAGGAGAGGGAGAATGAGTGCAGAGGTGAATGAGTGAGGAGGAGAATGAGTGAGGAGGAGAGGGAGAATGAGTGAGGAGGAGAATGAGTGAGGAGGAGAATGAGTGAGGAGGAGAATGAGTGAGGAGGATAATGAGTGAGGAGGAGAATGAGTGAGGAGGATAATGAGTGAGGAGGAGAATGAGTATGAGTGAGGAGGAGAGGGAGGATGAGTGAGAAGGAGAGGGAGGTTGATTGAGGAGGAGAATAAGAGAGGAGGAGAGGGAGAATGAGTGAGGAGGAGAAAGAGTGAGGAGGAGAATGAGGGAGGAGGAGAATGAGGGAGGAGGAGAACGAGTGAGGAGGAGAGGGAGTATGAGTGAGGAGGAAAGAGAGGATGAGTGAGAAGGAGAGGGAGGTTGATGGAGGAGGAGAATAAGATAGGAGGAGAGGGAGAATGAGTGAGGAGAAGAATGAGTAAGGAAGAGAATGAGTGAGGAGGATAATGATGGAGGAGGAACGGGAGAATGAGTGAGGAGGAGCGGGAGAATGAGTGAGGAGGAGCGGGAGAATGAGTGAGGAGGAGCGGGAGAATGAGTGAGGAGGAGCGGGAGAATGAGTGAGGAGGAGCGGGAGAATGAGTGAGGAGGAGCGGGAGAATGAGTGAGGAAGAGCGGGATAATGAGTGAGGAGGAGAGGGAGAATGAGTAAGGAGGAGAATAAGAGAGGAGGAGAGGGAGAATGAGTGAGGAGGAGAATAAGAGAGGAGGAGAGGGAGAATGAGCGAGGAGAGGTAGAATGAGAGGGAGGATGAGTGAGGAGGAGAGGGAGAATGAGTGAGGAGGAGAGGGAGAATGAGTGAGGAGGAGAATGAGAGGAGGAGAATGAGTGAGGAGGAGTGAGGTAGTAGAAAGAGAAGGGAGGAGTGAGGTGGTAGAAAGAGAGGAGGGGAGGAGGTAGGGGAAAGAGAGAGGAGAGAGAGGAGGGCGAGGACGGACGGAGAGGAGAAGAGGAGAGTCCCCTGGTCTGTCTGCTGCAGTGTATTGTGGTTATAGGCTGATGATAAATGTGTCTGGGCAGCGCTGGAGTAAAGCATCTGGACTCACACCATGAGCTTAAAACCAGACAGAGGAAACCCTACATTTTACAAAGGGAGGAAACTTATATTTTCATTTGTAGAAGCAGAATGTTTTCTTTTTATAAATATTGATACACATAGAGACATAACATTAATATAATCCTGATTAAAATGCATTATAAAGCCTCATATATGTATTTAAAAAGTTTAAGTAAAGTGTTACCAAAATGTCTTAGTTTTCTTATGTTAGAGATGATTTAGGTGTTTCATAGACAGCTGGTGTTTGGGAACTGAATAAATAGGAAACTCTTGAGTGTTGACCAAAACAAACAAACAAAGCTATAAGCTGCCAACCCTAAAGTGCTGTAGTTAATATTTGGTGATATGAGAGTTCTTCACGCCTACTTAGAATATGAGAGTCTCAGATACAAGGCTTTCATCACCTTGGAAACAAACTCCTGAACGGGAGCTGTCAATTTACTAAACATGTTCAACTTTCATCACGTTCTGTTAGCTGTTCTCCGCTGGCGTGGACACATCTCCCCCTCGTTATCCCTTTTCTCTATGTAGGGGGGAGCCTAAAAATCATCTCGCTATTTTTTTTTCAAACTTATGGGTGATTCATGGTATGCACTACATGACCAAAAGTATGTGGACACCTGCTCATCGAACATCTCATTCCAAATTCATGGTCCCACCTTTGCTTCTATTCAGACTTCACTCTTCTGGGAAGACTTTCCACTAGATGTTGGAACATTGCCGCGGGGACTTGCTTCCATTCCATCACAAGAGCATTAGTGAGGTTGGGTACTGATGTTGGGCGATGAGGCCTGGCTCGCAGTCTGCGTTCCAATTCATCCCAAAGGTGTTCGATTGGGTTTAGGTCAGGGCTCTGTGCAGGCCAGTCAAGGTCTTCCACATCTATCTTGACAAACCATTTCTGTATGGACCTCGATTTGTGCATGGGGGCATTGTCATGCTGAAACAGGAAAGGTCCTTCCCCAAACTGTTGCCACAAAGTTGGAAGCAGAGAATCGTTGAGAATGTCATTATATGCTGTAGCGCTAAGATCCCGCCTAACTGGAACTAAGGGGCCCATACCATGAAAAACAGCCCCAGACCATTATTCCTCCTCCACCACCAAACTTCACAGTTTGGTGGCACTATGCATTCCTGGCATCCCCCAAATCCACATTCATCTGTCGGACTGCCAGATAGTCAAGCGAAATTCATCCCTCCAGAGAACGAGTTTCCACTGCTCCACAGACCAATGGCGGCGAGCTTTACACGACTCCAGCCGATGCTTGGCGTTGCGCATGGTGATCTTTGGCATGTGGGCGACTGCTCGGCCATGGAAACCCATTTCATGATGCTCTTGATGAACAGTTCTTGTACTGACGTTGCTTCCAGAGGTAGTTTAGAACTCGGTAATGTGTGTTGCAACCGAGGACAGGCGATTTTTACGTGCTATGCCCTTCAGCACTCGGCGGTCCCAGGTGAGCCGTTGTTGCTCTTCGACGTTTCCACTTCACAATAACAGCACTTACAGTTCACTGGGGCAGCTCTCAGAAATTTGACGTACTGACTTGTTGGAAAGGTGGCATCCTATGATGGTGCCACATTGAAAGTCACTGAGCTCTTAAGGCCAATCTCCTGCCGATGTTTGTTTATGGTCTCATAAACAATCTCTCAACCACAAGCCCACGTGCTAGTGAGTAGCCAACTAATCTTAATATTTCAAGTCTAGCCGACTTGGATCTACTTGCTTGCTAACAAGGTAGAACAGTTGAGCTGTTATGAATAGACCCTCCTGCCCGTCTCCACCTGTTTGAACAACAGCCTGTTCACCTTGTTTAGGTGTTGATAAGAAGATGCTTACTTCTCAGAATGAGAATGAGTTGATGATTATCGATATAAATGTGTTAGTTTTATTCTCGTTGCACATTTATAGAATACTGATTAGTCAACTGGCACATAACAGTCTGTGGCTAAAATGCTGCTAGTGGTACGTGGTATTATAAAACACAGACTAGACAGCTAGTATAACAGTCTGCTAGATGTACGTGGTATTATAAAACACAGACTAGACAGCTAGTATAACAGTCTGCTAGAGGTACGTGGTATTATAAAACACAGACTAGACAGCTAGTATAACAGTCTGCTAGTGGTACGTGGTATTATAAAACACAGACTAGACAGCTAGTATAACAGTCTGCTAGTGGTACGTGGTATTATAAAACACAGACTAGACAGCTAGTATAACAGTCTGCTAGTGGTACGTGGTATTATAAAACACAGACTAGACAGCTAGTATAACAGTCTGCTAGTGGTACGTGGTATTATAAAACACAGACTAGACAGCTAGTATAACAGTCTGCTAGAGGTACGTGATATTATAAAACACAGACTAGACAGCTAGTATAACAGTCTGCTAGAGGTACGTGGTATTATAAAACACAGACTAGACAGCTAGTATAACAGTCTGCTAGTGGTACGTGGTATTATAAAACACAGACTAGACAGCTAGTATAACAGTCTGCTAGTGGTACGTGGTATTATAAAACACAGACTAGACAGCTAGTATAACAGTCTGCTAGCGGTATGTTGATTCGCAATGCAGCGCCCGTCAGAAACTGAGCATACATTTTCCACAATCAATGCCATTAATACTCTCGTATTAGTAGGGTCTGCTCTGTTCTACGTTTTGGGAGTTGAGACATAAACTCAGCAAAAAAAGAAACGTCCTCTCACTGTCAACTGCGTTTATTTTCAACAAACTTAACATGTGTAAATATTAGTATGAACATAACAAGACTCAGCAACTGCGACATAAACTGAACAAGTTCCACAGACATGTGACTAACAGAAATGGAATAATGTGTCCCTGAACAAAGTGGGGGTCAAAATCAAAAGGAACAGTCAGTATCTGGTGTGAAGTCAGTAGAAAGGCCTCTTTAGTGTCCTAAGTTTTCATAACTGTGACCTTAATTGCCTACCGTCTGTAAGCTGTTATTGTCTTAACGACCGTTCCACAGGTGCATGTTCATTAATTGTTTATGGTTCATTGAACAAGCATGGGAAACAGTGTTTAAACCCTTTACAATGAAGATCTGTGGATTTTTACGAATTCTCTTTGAAAGACAGGGTCCTGAAAATGAGACGGTTATTTTCTTGCTGAGTTTATAAAGGGTATCATTGTAAAGGTTAAGTTCTCGTCTATTACAGTCAAATCATTTCAAAGTATTCGTCCCATTCTGTTGGACCAAACCTCAAATGCAAATAGCGAATTTAAAGTGCTTGTTGTCAGAGAGGAAGAAGTTATCTCTCGTTGTTATTGTTGTGAGTGGCAGGGGGAGGGGGCATAGTGCACACAGCACAGAAGGAATGAAGGAGAAGAAACCAAAAAGAGACAAAACGCTCATAAAAACAAACAAATAAAAACCTCCGTTGTTGCAATACAGGCATTTGGAACATCGTGCTAAAACAACCTTGAATTCATGGAATTTCTTGAATATATGGCCCGGCCCCACAAGAAACACACACAGCCTACCCAAATGATGTGTATGATATTGAGGAGAAATGAAACAGAGGACTGTAGCGAGCAGTTAGTCTGCATAGAAATATCTCCATACAACATCTACTGTGACTGTCTGCTGACTGACACTGACATGATGTGCACGGGAATGCACTCTAAACAGTTCATTGTTTCTGTAGGTGAATGATTGTGTGTGTGTATGTGAACGATTGTATGTGTGCACGATTCAAGTGTCTGTACACATATTGACAGTGTGAGTATGCCTACGTGTGTGTGTGTGAGTGTGTGTGTGTGTGTGTGTGTGTGTGGGGGCGGTGTTGTGGGACTCTTACCCTGCATTAGGCCTATGCTGCGGCTCCAAGCGGCAAAGAGCATCTGTGTACACGGAACCTGTTGCTGTGATACCATAGCAACTGCAGTGTAGCCTCACTCAATCATCTGATCTGTGAAGGAGAGGAATAACACACACACAGACTGTGTCAGAGAACTGAGAATTAGAGTTGTTGTTTGTCATGTGATGGTGTTTCAGTAGTTAAGGTCTTGTGTGATGGTGTTTCAGTAGTTAAGGTCTTGTGTGATGGTGTTTCAGTAGTTAAGGTCTTGTGTGATGGTGTTTCAGTAGTTAAGGTCTTGTGTGATGGTGTTTCAGTAGTTAAGGTCTTGTGTGATGGTGTTTCAGTAGTTAAGGTCTTGTGTGATGGTGTTTCAGTAGTTAAGGTCTTGTGTGATGGTGTTTCAGTAGTTAAGGTCTTGTGTGATGGTGTTTCAGTAGTTAAGGTCTTGTGTGATGGTGTTTCAGTAGTTAAGGTCTTGTGTGATGGTGTTTCAGTAGTTAAGGTCTTGTGTGATGGTGTTTCAGTAGTTAAGGTCTTGTGTGATGGTGTTTCAGTAGTTAAGGTCTTGTGTGATGGTGTTTCAGTAGTTAAGGTCTTGTGTGATGGTGTTTCAGTAGTTAAGGTCTTGTGTGATGGTGTTTCAGTAGTTAAGGTCTTGTGTGATGGTGTTTCAGTAGTTAAGGTCTTGTGTGATGGTGTTTCAGTAGTTAAGGTCTTGTGTGATGGTGTTTCAGTAGTTAAGGTCTTGTGTGATGGTGTTTCAGTAGTTAAGGATGGCAGTGTGTTTTCAGATGGCAGTGTGTTTTCAGATGGCAGTGTGTTTTCAGATGACAGTGTGTTTTCAGATGACAGTGTGTTTTCAGATGGCAGTGTGTTTTCAGATGACAGTGTGTTTTCAGATGACAGTGTGTTTTCAGATGACAGTGTGTTTTCAGATGGCAGTGTGTTTTCAGATGGCAGTGTGTTTTCAGATGGCAGTGTGTTTTCAGATGGCAGTGTGTTTTCAGATGGCAGTGTGTTTTCAGATGGCAGTGTGTTTTCAGATGGCATTGTGTTTTCAGATGACAGTGTGTTTTCAGATGGCAGTGTGTTTTCAGATGACAGTGTGTTTTCAGATGACAGTGTGTTTTCAGATGACAGTGTGTTTTCAGATGGCAGTGTGTTTTCAGATGGCAGTGTGTTTTCAGATGGCAGTGTGTTTTCAGATGGCAGTGTGTTTTCAGATGGCAGTGTGTTTTCAGATGGCAGTGTGTTTTCAGATGGCAGTGTGTTTTCAGATGGCATTGTGTTTTCAGATGACAGTGTGTTTTCAGATGGCAGTGTGTTTTCAGATGACAGTGTGTTTTCAGATGGCAGTGTGTTTTCAGATGACAGTGTGTTTTCAGATGACAGTGTGTTTTCAGATGGCATTGTGTTTTCAGATGGCAGTGTGTTTTCAGATGACAGTGTGTTTTCAGATGGCATTGTGTTTTCAGATGGCAGTGTGTTTTCAGATGACAGTGTGTTTTCAGATGACAGTGTGTTTTCAGATGACAGTGTGTTTTCAGATGGCAGTGTGTTTTCAGATGACAGTGTGTTTTCAGATGGCAGTGTGTGAGTGTATTTGTCTTAATGGGAGCCAATAGCCGAGTCACTGAAACCCATGACAGCTCATCACATGCATGTCATGGAAGCAACAGAAACTAGGTGCAGACACACCTGTGTGTGTGAGTGAGTGAGTGAGATCACCCGACAGAGACAGAAGACATGGAAGCAATGATTTTAGGCTCAGGAAATTGTATTATTGGCAGAGAGCACCCCTTTCTTGCAACACACACACACATAGCCGTCCTCATTTTCCATCAGGTCCTTCTCACCTTGTGTGGAACATTAAGGGAATGACAGTTATATTTATGTGTGTCTGTCTGTCACAACAACCAGGAGAAATAATAGATTCCATGTTATAATATGGCCCTCCTTTGTGACCCCTGTAGCTGTGCTTTGTGTGTGAGCCATCACCTTCATATTACAGCCGAATCAAATATTAACCAGTCTAGTCACCCAGGAAGGAAGGAGAAGACTGGGAGGGGAGAGGAGGGAACTGCGAGTGGAGGGAAGGAGAGGACTGGAAGGGGAGGGAGGGAAGGAGAGGACTGGGAGGGAAGGAGAGGGAAGGAGAGGACTGGGAGGGAAGGAGAGGAGAGGGAGGGGAAGGAGGGAACTAGAAGGGGAGGGAAGGAGAAGACAGGGAGGGAAGGAGAGGACTGGGAGGGGAGGGGAGGACTGGGAGGGGAGAGAAGGAGGGAACTGCGAGCAGAGGGAGAGGACTAAGAGGGGAGGGAGGAGAGGACTGGGAGGGGAGGGAAGGAGAAGACTGGGAGGGAGGGAGGGAGGGAGGGAGGGAGGGAGGGAGGGAGGGAGGGAGGGAGGGAGGGAGGGAGGGAGGAGAGAGAGGAGAGGGAGGGAGGGAGGGAGGGAGGGAGGGAGGGAGGGAGGGAGGGAGGGAGGGAGGGAGGGAGGGAGAGGAGAGGGAGGGAGGGAGGGAGGGGAGAGGAGAGGATGGGGAAGGAGAGGACTGGGAGGGGAGGGAAGGAGAGGACTGGGAGGGGAGGGAAGGAGAGGACTGGGAGGGAAGGAGAGGACTGGGAGGGGAGGGAAGGAGAGGACTAGGAGGGAAGGAGAGGAGAGGGAGGGAGGGAGGGAGGGAGGGAGGGAGGGAGAGGAGAGGAGAGGAGAGGAGAGGAGAGGAGAGGAGAGGGAGGGAGGGAGGGAGGGAGGGAGGGAGGGAGGGAGGGAGGGAGGGAGGGAGGGAGGGAGGGAGGGAGGGAGAGGAGAGGATGGGGAAGGAGAGGACTGGGAGGGGAGGGAAGGGAAGGGAAGGAGAGGACTGGGAGGGGAGGGAAGGAGAGGACTGGGAGGGGAGGGAAGGAGAGGAGAGGACTGGGAGCGGAGGGGAGGGAAGGAGAGGAGAGGACTGGGAGTGGAGGGGAGGGAAGGAGAGGAGAGGACTGGGAGCGGAGGGGAGGGAAGGAGAGGAGAGGACTGGGAGCGGAGGGGGGAGGGAAGGAGAGGAGAGGACTGGGAGCGGAGGGGAGGGAAGGAGAGGAGAGGACTGGGAGTGGAGGGGAGGGAAGGAGAGAAGAGGACTGTGAGTGGAGGGGAGGAGAGGATGGGGATCCATATCCATATCTCTCTATCCTCTCTATCCTCCCCTTACCCCCCCTCTCCATGACTCTATCCATATCTCCCTCTCCTCTCTATCCTCCCCTTAACCCCTCTCTCCATGACTCTATCCATATCTCTCTATCCTTCTCTCCTCTCTATCCTCCACTCCCCTCTCCATCACTCTATCCATATCCCTCTATCCCTCTCTCCATATCTCCCTCTCCTCTCTATCCTCCCCTTACCCCCCTCTCTATCTATATCCCTCTATGTCCTCTAACAGCTACGCACCCCTCTCTAGCCCCCTCCCTCCATACATAGTACTGACCCCCTTTTCCCCCTGTCTGGAAACTAGCTCTACTTGGACTTGAGGCTTGGCTAACTACTGTAGGCAGTTTCCAGTGTTGGGTAGTTAGTTGTGTACTGGTCTGGTAGAGGCTGACAGCAGTATTTCAGCTGGCTAATTTATCCTCTCCCATTGACTGGGTTTGTAATGTGGAGCTAATCTGCTGCTGACACACACACATACACACACACATATATATATATATATACACTGCTCAAAAAAATAAAGGGAACACTAAAATAACACATCCTAGATCTGAATGAATGAAATATTCTTATTAAATACTTTTTTCTTTACATAGTTGAATGTGCTGACAACAAAATGACACAAAAACTATCAATGGAAATCAAATTTATCAACCCATGGAGGTCTGGATTTGGAGTCACACTCAAAATTAAAGTGGAAAACCACACTACAGGCTGATCCAACTTTGATGTAATGTCCTTAAAACAAGTCAAAATGAGGCTCAGTAGTGTGTGTGTGGCATCCACGTGCCTGTATGACCTCCCTACAACGCCTGGGCATGCTCCTGATGAGGTGGCGGATGGTCTCCTGAGGAATCTCCTCCCAGACCTGGACTAAAGCATCCGCCAACTCCTGGACAGTCTGTTGGTGGATGGAGCGAGACATGATGTCCCAGATGTGCTCAATTGGATTCAGGTCTGGGGAACGGGCGGGCCAGTCCATAGCATCAATGCCTTCCTCTTGCAGGAACTGCTGACACACTCCAGCCACATGAGGTCTAGCATTGTCTTGCATTAGGAGGAACCCAGGGCCAACCGCACCAGCATATGGTCTCACAAGGGGTCTGAGGATCTCATCTCGGTACCTAATGGCAGTCAGGCTACCTCTGGCGAGCACATGGAGGGCTGTGCGGCCCCCCAAAGAAATGCCACCCCACACCATGACTGACCAACCGCCAAACCGGTCATGCTGGAGGATGTTGCAGGCAGCAGAATGTTCTCCACGGCGTCTCCAGACTGTCACGTTTGTCACATGTGCTCAGTGTGAACTGTGAAGAGCACAGGGCGCCAGTGGCGAATTTGCCAATCTTGGTGTTCTCTGGTAAATGCCAAACGTCCTGCACGGTGTTGGGCTGTAAGCACAACCCCCACCTGTGGACGTCGGACCCTCATACCACCCTCATGGAGTCTGTTTCTGACTGTTTGAGCAGACACATTCACATTTGTGGCCTGCTGGAGGTCATTTTGCAGGGCTCTGGCAGTGCTCCTCCTGCTCCTCCTTGCACAAAGGCAAAGGTAGCGGTCCTGCTGCTGGGTTGTTGCCCTCCTACGGCCTCCTCCACGTCTCCTGACTGGCCTGTCTCCTGGTACCGCCCCCATGCTCTGGATACTACGCTGACAGACACAGCAAACCTTCTTGCCACAGCTTGCATTGATGTGCCATATATATATATATATATATATATATATATATATATATATATATACACACACACACACACACACACACACACACACACACACACACACACACACACACACACACACACACACACACACACAGGGAGTGTTTTTAATTTACTTGTAAGCAGGAATCAGGAGGATAGAATTATGGTCAGATTTGCTAAATGGAGGGCGAGGGAGAGCTCTGTGTGTGGAGTAAACGTGGTACAGAGTTATTTTCCCTCTGGTTGCATATTTAACATACATAAATGAAGTAAAACGGATTTAAGTTTCCCTGCATAAGTCCCCGGCCACTAGGAGTGCCGCCTCTGGATGAGCTTTTTCCTGTTTGCTTATGGTGGAATACAGCTCATTGAGTGAGTCTTAGTGTCAGCATCGGTCTGTGGTGGTGTGTAGACAGCTACGATACAGATGAAATGAGATACTCTACCTCAGGTGAGCAAAACCTTTAGACTTCCTTAGATATTGTGCACCAGCTGTTTACAAATATACATAGACCGACACCCCTTGTCTTACCAGAGGCTGCTGTTCTATCCTACCGATACAGTGTTAAACCCACCAGCTGTGTGTTGTTCATATCGTCGTTTAGCCACGACTCGGTAAAACACAAGATATTCCAGTTTTTAATGTCCCGTTGGTAGTTTAATCTTTAATCTTGTAGGTCATCGATTTTATTTTCCAATGATTGCATGTTAGCCAATAATACGGATGGCAGTGGGGTTTTACTCGCTCTGCTACGAATTCTCAGAAGGGAGCCCGACCTCCGCCCCCTTTTTCTGTGTCTTCTCATCATGCAAATGACAGGGATTTGGGCCTGTTCCCGGGAAAGCAGAATATCCTTCACGTCAGACTCGTTAAAGGAAAAAGCTTCTACCAGTTCGTGGTGAGTAATCGCTATTCTGAAGTTATTTTCGGTCATAAAAGATGGTAACAGCAACATTATGTACAAGATAAGTAAGAAAATAAGTTGCAAACAAAATAACACAGTTGGTTCGGAGGACGTAAAACGTCTCTGACGCCGTCCTACTGCTGGGTGTCCAAGCTGTGTGCTAGTAGGTTAAACAGACACCTCGGTGCATTCAGCATGTCAACACTTCTTACAAAAACAAGTAGTGATGAAGTCAAACTCTCCTCCACTTTGAGCCATAAGAGATGTACATGCATATTGTTAATGCCGCCAGCTCTTCGTGTACATTTCAGGGCCAGCCGTGCTTTCTCTGTTCTGAGCCACTTGTACTTTTCAGAGCTCCCTCTTTGTGGCACCTGACCACACGACTGAAAAGTGCACATTTCAGTGTACACTTTTAGTTTTTGAAATATTCAGGACTAACTTATTCCTTTACACCCATTCTGAAACTAACTGCAGCTCTTTAAGTGTTGCAGTGATTTCACCGCTGTAGTAGCTGGCGTGTAGTGGTGAGTCATCTGCACACATAGAAACATTGGCTCAAAGCCAGTGGTATGTCATTAGTAAAGATTGAAAAGAGTAACAGGCCAAGACAGCTGCCCTGGGAAAGTCCTGATTCTACCTGGATTATGTTGGAGAGACTTCCATTAAAGAACACCCTCTGTGTTCTGTTAGACAGGTAACTCTTTATCCACAATATAGCAGGGGGTATAAAGCCATAACACATATGTTTTTCCATCAGCAGACTGATCGATAATGTCAAAAGCTGCACTACAGTCTAACCAAACAGCCCCCACAATCTTTTCATCATCAGTTTCTCTCAGCCAATCATCAGTCATTTGTGTAAGTGCCGTGCTTGTTGAATGTTCTTCACTATGAATGATATCAATTTGTTTACAGTAAAATAGTATTGTATCATGTCAAACTTAAGCTTAGATTGAAGATATGGCAAATAGGAGTGGCAATATCATCTGCTATTATCCTCAGTGATTTTCCATCCAAATTGTCAGACCCTTGTCATTGTTGACAGACAACAATACTATTTTTCACCTCTTTCACACTCACTTTACGGTATTGAAAATGACAATGCTTGTCTTTCATAATTTGATCAGTTCTACTTGGATGTGTAGTGTTAGTTGCTGGCATGTCATGCCTAAGTTTGAAAAACAAATGAAACTAGTTGGTAATATCAGTGGGTTTTGTGATGAATAAGCCATCTGATTCAATGAATGATGGTGCTGAGTTTCTTTTTGGTGCTTCAAAGCGTTTTACTATCATTCTTTATATCATTTGTCTTTGTTTCATAGTATAGTTCCTTCTTTTTGTTCAGTTTAGTCACACGATTTCTCAATGTGCAGTGCGTTTGCCAGTCAGTTGGGCTGCCAGACTTATTTGCCATACCTTTTGCCTCACACTGCTCAACCATACAACATTCCTCATCAATACATGGGGTTTTTACAGTAATGTCCTTAATGGGTGTGTGCTTATTAGTAACCGGAATAAGCATTGTCATAAATGTGTCAGTTGCAGTGTCTGGTTGCTCCTCATTACATACAGACCAATAAATATTCTTTACATCATCAGCATAAATCCATACAAAACTTATTGTATGACCTCGTTAACACTCAATTAGGCCCAGCCTTTGGAACGTTGGTTTCCCTAGATATGGCTACTATATTATTAGGCCCAGCCTTTGGAACGTTGGTTTCCCTAGATATGTCTACTATATTATTAGGCCCAGCCTTTGGAACGTTGGTTTCCCTAGATATGGCTACTATATTATTAGGCCCAGCCTTTGGAACGTTGGTTTCCCTAGATATGGCTACTATATTATTAGGCCCAGCCTTTGGAACGTTGGTTTCCCTAGATATGGCTACTATATTATTAGGCCCAGCCTTTGGAACGTTGGTTTCCCTAGATATGGCTACTATATTATTAGGCCCAGCCTTTGGAACGTTGGTTTCCCTAGATATGGCTACTATATTATTAGGCCCAGCCTTTGGAACGTTGGTTTCCCTAGATATGGCTACTATATTATTAGGCCCAGCCTTTGGAACGTTGGTTTCCCTAGATATGGCTACTATATTATTAGGCCCAGCCTTTGGAACGTTGGTTTCCCTAGATATGGCTACTATATTATTAGGCCCAGCCTTTGGAACGTTGGTTTCCCTAGATATGGCTACTATATTATTAGGCCCAGCCTTTGGAACGTTGGTTTCCCTAGATATGGCTACTATATTATTAGGCCCAGCCTTTGGAACGTTGGTTTCCCTAGATATGGCTACTATATTATTAGGCCCAGCCTTTGGAACGTTGGTTTCCCTAGATATGGCTACTATATTATTAGGCCCAGCCTTTGGAACGTTGGTTTCCCTAGATATGGCTACTATATTATTAGGCCCAGCCTTTGGAACGTTGGTTTCCCTAGATATGGCTACTATATTATTAGGCCCAGCCTTTGGAACGTTGGTTTCCCTAGATATGGCTACTATATTATTAGGCCCAGCCTTTGGAACGTTGGTTTCCCTAGATATGGCTACTATATTGTGATCACTACATCCAATGGATTTGGATACTGCTTTAAAGCACATTTCTGCAGCATTAGAATACAATAGATGTGATAAATACATGTTGATGATTTCATTCCTGTGCTGTTGGTAACTAGCATGATAGATTGACTAAGAACCTGAACCAGGTTGTAGACATGGGTTACAGTTTGAAGCTTTTTCTTGAGTTTGCAGCTTGATGAAAACCAGTCAATATTTAAAAAAAAAACAGAAAATATACATTTTTGTTGATATCACGAACATTATCAAGCATTTCACACATGTTAAAAATAAAATACAATGAAATTGTATTGGTCACATACACATGGTTAGCAGATGTTATTGTGAGTGTAGCAAAATGCTTCTGCTTCTAGATCTGACAGCAGTATCTAACAGGTAATATCTAACCATTTCACAACAAACTTAATATCTAACAAATTCCACAACAAAACCTAATACACACAATCTAGTAAAGGAATGGGATGAGAATTTAAAATATATGGATGAGCAGTGACAGAGCGGCTAAGATGCAATCGATAGTAAAGAATAGATAGTGAAGGATACAGTATACAGTATATACAGTGGGCTCCAAAATTACTGGCAATGCACAAACAATACTTAAAATATAAACAATATAATTATAGAGAGAAACTCAACGTGAGAAATACTGTCCTTTATTAATGTTCCAATGGAACCAACCAAAATCATACAATTATTTAATACAAAATAAATTTTTACCAAAATCAAGGTTTCATAATTATTGGCACTCCTCATTTAGTACTTAGTGCAACCACCTCTGGCAAGGATAACAGCATGGAGTCTTTTCCTGTAAACTTCCTGTTTGACCAGGTTAAGGAACACATTTGGAGGGATTTTTGACCATTCCTCTATGCAGATCCTACGGCCAAGTCCCAGCCTTCTGGCAGAGGCAACCAGACTGTCAGCCAAAATTGCCTGATACTTGGTAGAATTCATTATGCCATCAATCTGGAATTAAAACAGCCCCAAAACATCACTGACCCCCCTCCATATTTCATCGTGGGTATGAGGTGCCTCTCCTTGTATGCATCTCTGTTTCCATGCCAAACATGTCGATGCTGTATGTGACCATAACATTCAGTTTTGGTCTCATCTGACCAGAGCACCTTATTCCAGTCATAATTTAAATGACGTTTGGCGAACTCCAAGTACTTGCATCTGTGTCTTGGGGTCAGAAAGGGCTTTCTTCTGGCAACCCTTCCAAAGAGCCTTTTGAATTTTCTAATAATTACCCTGACAGTGCTCAGCGGTATATTCAATTGTTTGTGGATCTTCTTGTAGCCATTACCAGATTTATGAAGGTCTACGACCATCTGTCTCTTTTAAACTGCCAGTTCTTTTCTTTTCTTCATGGTGTTGGATGACAAAGGGATATTGCATGCGTGTTACCTCATTTTTATACCCTAGTGAAAAAGGAAGTGATGTAATGGCTCAATATAGTTCCTTAAGACTTAGATAAACTTAAGTGGAATTTAATTCCTGGTTTAATTTTGGTAGATGTTATTTACAATAATCTTGAAGGGTGCCATTAATTGTGATTAATCCGCTTTAACCGGAATGGCTGATTAATTAGGGCTGATTTCAAGTTTTCATAACAATCGGGAATCGGTATTTTTGGACACCAATTTGCCTATTTTTTATTTTTTATTTTTTTTACACCTTTATTTAACTAGGAAAGTCAGTTACGAACACATTCTTATATTTAATGACAGCCTAGGAACAGTGGGCTAATTGCCTTGTTCGGGTAGAACAACAGATTTTTACCGTGTCAGCTCGGGGATTCGTTTTTGCAACCTTACGGTTACTAGTCCAATGCTCTAACCACCTGCCTTACATTGCACTCCACGAGGAGCCTGCGTGGCAGGCTGACTACCTGTTACGCGAGGGCAGCAAGAAGCCAAGGTAAGTTGCTAGCTAGCATTAAACTTATCTTATAAAAAAACAATCAATCTTAACATAATCACTAGTTAACTACACATGGTTGATGATATTACTAGTTCATCTAGTGTGTCCTGCGTTGCATATAATCAATGCGGTGCTTGTTAGTTTCTCATTGAATCACAGCCTACTTCGCCAAACGGGTGATGATGTAACAAGCGCATTTGCAAAAAAACCACTGTCATTGCACCAATGTACCTAACCATAAACATTAATGCATTTCTTTAAAATCAATACACAAGTATATATTTTTAAACCTGCATATTTAGTTAATATTGCCTGCTAACATGAATTTCTTATAACTAGGGAAATTGTCACTTCTCTTGCGTTCCGTGCAAGCAGTCAGGGTATATGCAGCCTTTTGGGCCGCCTGGGTCTTTGTGAACTGTGTGAAGTCCATTTATTCCTAACAAAGGCCGCAATTAATTTGCCAGAATTGTACATAATTATGACATAACATTCAAGGTTGTACAATGTAACAGCAATATTTAGACTTAGGGATGCCATCCGTTAGATAAAATACGGAACGGTTCAGTATTTCACTGAAAGAATAAACGTTTTATTTTCGAAATTATAGTTTCCAGATTTGACCATATTAATGACCTAAGGCTCGAATTTCTGTGTGTTATTATGTTATAATTATATTTGATATTTGATAGAGCAGTCTGAGTGAGCAGCAGGCTCGTAAGCATTCATTCAAACAGCACTTTCGTGCGTTTGCCAGCAGCTCTTCGCAATGCTTCAAGTATTGCGCTGTTTATTACTTCAAGCCTATCAACTCCCGAGATTAGGCTGGTGGAACCGATGTGAAATGGCTAGCTAGTTAGTGGGGTGCGCGCTAATAGCATTTCAAACGTCACTCGCTCTGAGACTTGGAGTAGTTGTTCCCCTTGCTCTACAAGGGCCACGGCTTTTGTGGAGCGATGGGTAACGATGCTTCGAGGGTGGCTGTTGTCGATGTGTTCCTGGTTCGAGCCCAGGTAGGGGCGAGGAGAGGGACGGAAGCTATACTGTTAAACTGGCAATACTA
Organism: Oncorhynchus tshawytscha; assembly: GCF_018296145.1. Classification (NCBI taxonomy): domain Eukaryota; kingdom Metazoa; phylum Chordata; class Actinopteri; order Salmoniformes; family Salmonidae; genus Oncorhynchus; species Oncorhynchus tshawytscha. The sequence continues at coordinate 27,519,515 of NC_056444.1, forward strand.
AAGTGCCTATAAGAACATCCAATAGTCAAAGGTAAATGAAATACAAATGGTATAGAGAGAAATAGTCCTATAATTCCTATAATAACCTCAACCTAAAACATCTTACCTGGGAATATTAAAGACTCATGTTAAAAGGAATCACCAGCTTTCATATGTTCTCATGTTCTGAGCAAGGAACTTAAACGTTAGCTTTTTTACATGGCACATATTGCACTTTTACTTTCTTCTCCAACACTTTGTTTTTGCATTATTTAAACCAAATTGAACATGTTTCATTATTTATTTGAGGCTAAATGGATTTGATTGATGTATTATATTAAGTTAAAATAAAAGTGTTTCATTAAGTATTGTTGTAATTGTCATTATTACAAATAAATAAATACATACATTTTTTTTTAAATCGTCCGATTAATCGGTATCGGCTTTTTTTGGGTCCTCCAATAATCAGTATCGGCGTTGAAAAGTCATAATCGGTCGACCTCTAATCCACATACTGACTGTTAGCACTTGGTGGTCTATAGCAGTTCCCCACAGAGAATGGGCTTTAGGTGAGGCAGATGAACCTGTAGTCATATTACTTCAACAGTATTTAACATGAGATCCTCTCTAAGCTTTACAGGAATGTGGTTCTGAATATAAACAGCACCACCTCCATCTTTGACTTTTCTGTAGATGTCATAACCGTGTATTGCTACCACTGTATCATCAAAGGTACTTTCTAAGTGAGTTTTAGTGTCAGAATATGAATGTCATCTGTTAGTAGCAAATTATTGATTTCATGAAACTTGTTTCTTAAGCTAAATATGTCAACGTGGGCCATTTTTTAGCACTTTTCTGGGATGCTTGATTGTTTTCATTGCTTGACTGGGAAGCTTAGCAGAAGTAGACATGCTCATGTTATTTATGTTAGATGAGCTGCACACAGTGGACGTCCTACTTGGGCACACCGCCTCAGTGCTAACAGTATAACTCTGGTTCATAGGCACATGATTACTGCATACAATAGTTGTGGGATCAGCAGTATAGGCATCCTGGGAAGTTGGATGGTTCTGGATATCTACTGTAAGCAGAAGACATAGATGTGTTATCCATATAGTAATCTCTTTCCAACAAGGTGGCTTGGGTTGAGACTTAAGGATCTAGCCTGTTGTTCAGATCTAGCCTATCAGCATTATTATTATGGTATGATCAAAAAATGCCATTGACACAACTAAGGAACATAATGTATACCAACATGTACTGTGTAGCTTCTATATCTGGGGCTGGTAATATAAATTAGAGGTCTAGATCATGTGTGTGGCTCTTCCATTACCTGCTACCATGGTTAACAGAGGCAACCACAGTCTTGTTTTGTAGCATACCTTGGCGTGTTTTACAACCTGAAAATGGGAGTCCTCAATTTGGGCTCTGTTTGTCCCAATGACTGATGCCCACTGCAATCCCTTTTACCAGCTTGTTGTGATTATTTCTCCTCCTGAAGAGGTGACTCACTCTCGTTCCCTCGTTTTTCCTCTCCACCATCTCTCGTCCATCTATTAAACACCCTGTTTGTCACCTGGAGCATTATTAGAACCCAGACTTAATTCCCCCCCCCCTCTATCCTCCTCCCTCCATCCAATGGTTCTTTAAGGTCAGACCACCAGACAGACAGATGGTGTGATGTTTCTTTGGCTACCTACCTGTCTGCAAGGCTTCTTATTGGATCAGAGTCACACATGATTTATGGTGATGTCACCGGCCCGAGACATTCTGGTGTCGTTGTCAGTTCATTATTCACCGTGTTTCATTCAGATCCCAACCACAGGATTTAACATCTGAAATGGTGTTTTTAACATTGGATAAAAGTAGGGACTCTGTATATCATACACTACAGCTAACAGCTAAGGAACAATGGGAAAGTCATTCTGCTTTGAAAGTTGATCAACTTGTAACCCCACTTTTGATAAAAATGGCCCTTGAATTTTTTTGTTCACCTACTGGAGAGCTCTTCTTTGTCTACACCCATTCAGCATTGTTCACACCCTCTTAAGCCTTAGCCCCACCCATCTCTTTAAGGATTCACATGTGAGGCCATGTGCTAAACAGAGTGAGTATAGTAGTGTACTAAACAACCAAAGATTTCAAGACTAAAGGCTGGTTTATACTACGTCTATCGACATGTCTATAGACAGTTGTCGCAGTGACATCATGAACATTCTATTGTCGGCTGACGTCAAACTTGTCATTGTCATTATGAAAACACCAATAAACCCGTATGTTTAAAAAATGAATTTTGTATATGTCAATCTAGCAAACCAGGCAACAAAAAGCAACTTTCTGAACAATATTTTGGTTCGTTTGGAGCTTGTTAGCTAGCTGGCTAACGTTAAGTTAGCTGGCTAACCAGTTAAAATAATGACCAGATCATATAGCTGACAACATCTTAACTTTAGCTCATTTGTATACATTATTACAGAAAAATAAACCCACAACAAGATAATTATTTACAAATGGTAAGCTAATTACAGAAAATAGCTTACGGTTGTCAGTGTGACGAAATAAAAGCACGGCGTTCTACCGGATAATTTTTTTGAACTTAAACACTGTCCACGCTTCTCCCTCTGTGTCATGGATGCCATGGTTGCCCTTAGTTTGAAGATGTAATCCAGAGACAGGTGTTTTATACAACAGCCTTTTGTGTGTTCTCTTTTTGACTCCGTCGCATATTTGCAATCAAACAGCCAAATTTCCTCGTTCTCCTTAGCTATTATACTCTGCTTCCACCGGGCATTCCACTGATTTCAAAACTCGGCCCTCCAGAAGGTGGAGAGCAACACTTTTGCATTTCTTTGTGGTATTTAAAAAAAAGATTATTCTGCATTAGAAAGGATTACCTACACATACTAAGCGTCTCATGTTACATGGCAGACCAGTCTGAACTCATCTCTTGGCATGTCCAGGCCATCCATTATCTCAGCCAATCATGGCTAGTGGGAAGGTTCCTGTCTGTTTCCATAGTTACAGATGGCATACAAGTTTGTTATTAAGGCACATGAACGTTCCAGAAGGCATTTCTGCCAAAATACGCAATTTGATTAAAAAAATAATGTTTATGTTCAAATGCTTCTCATGTGAAGTAGTGACGTGCGACATATGCCTACTCACAAATCAGCACTGTTTAATTACTCAATAGATAAATGACCAGCATTTTTGATGAATGAGGATCCTTCTCAAGGAGGAAAGGGCAGAAACATCAAGAATCCTGAAGTTGTATTCAAAATGTGACCTTTTCATTATTTAGTTTTGTTCAGTGATGGCAACAAGGGCCCGGCTCTGACTGCATGTATGCATGTGGCTACGCAGACCTCTCATGAAGAGTATATTTTTTGTGTCCCCAAACCCCATCAACGTTGCCCATCCCTGGTCTAATTGGTGAAACAAAACAGATACTTCAATTTGCAATATGCAGAAATCTCTCCGCCATTTCCTGGTTGCAAAAATTCCAAACGTTTGCCGACGTTTTCAGTTTGTGACAAAACAAGCAGTCATTGTGGAGAGAATCATTGTACCATCTAAACCACTGTGAAACATATTTTCTATAACCAAAAATATAGTATTTTCTGCTGTTTGAAGCTGGTGTACAAAACTGAAAGTAAAAGACAAAAAAACGATAGAGCACATAGAACAGATCTACCGCTTCTTAGACTTGCTTTCAATGAGTGGCAGATCTATAACTGGCATTTCTATGTGAATTGGGTATTGCTCTCTACATCCATCACCAGCCAGGCCTGAGTCAGAGAGAGTGGGAGGAGGAGAGGAGAGGAGGAAGAGAGGGGGAGGAGGAATAGAGGAATGAGAGGTAGAGGAGAGGAGAGGAGAGGAGGAAGAGAGGGATGAGAGGTAGAGAAGAGAGGAGGAAGAGAGGGATGAGAGGTAGAGAGGAGAGGAGAGGAGGAAGAGAGGCATGAGAGGTAGAGAGGAGAGGAGAGGAATGAGAGGTAGAGAGGAATGAGAGTTAGAGAGGAGGAGAGGAGAGGAGGAAGAGAGGAATGAGAGGAGGAAGAGAAGAGGAATGAGAGGTAGAGAGGAGTGAGAGGTAGAGAGGAATGAGAGGTGGAGAGGAGAGGAGGTAGAGAGGAATGAGAGGTAGAGAGGAGGTAGAGAGGAATGAGAGGTGGAGAGGAGGAAGAGAGGAAGGAGAGGTGGAGAGGAAGAGAGGAATGAGAGGAGGAAGAGAGGAATGAGAGGTAGAGAGGAGGAAGAGAGGAATGAGAGGTAGAGAGGAGAGGAGGTAGAGAGGAGAGGAGGAAGAGAGGAATGAGAGGAGGAGGAAGAGAGGAATGAGAGGAGGAAGAGAAGAGGAATGCGAGGTAGAGAGGAATGAGAGGTAGAGGGAGAAGAAAGGAGGTAGAGAGGAATGAGAGGTATAGAGGAGAGTAGGAAGAGAGGAATGAGAGGTGGAGAGGAGAGGAGGAAGAGAGGAATGAGAGGAAGAGAGGAGAGGAATGAGAGCTAGAGAGGAGAGGAATGAGAGGTAGAGAGGAGAGGAGAGGGATCAGAGGTAGAGAGGAGAGGAGAGGTGGAAGAGAGGACTGAGAGGTAGAGAGGAGGAAGAGAGGAATGAGAGGTAGAGAGGAGAGGAGAGGTAGAGAGGAGAGGAGAGAGAGAGGTATGAGAGGAGGAAGAGAAGAGGAATTCGAGGTAGAGAGGAATGAGAGGTAGAGAGGAGAGGAGGAAGAGAGGAATGAGAGGTAGAGTGGAGAGGAGAGGAATGATAGGTAGAGAGGAATGAGAGTTAGAGAGGAATGAGAGGTAGAGAGGAGAGGAGAGGAGGAAGAGAGGAATGAGAGGAGGAAGAGAAGACAAATGAGAGGTAGAGAGGAATGAGAGGTAGCGAGGAGAAGAGAGGAGGTAGAGAGGAATGAAAGGTAGAGTGGAGAGGAGGAAGAGAGGAATGAGAGGAGGAAGAGAAGACGAATGAGAGGTAGAGAGGAATGAGAGGTAGAGAGGAGAAGAGAGGAGGTAGAGAGGAATGAGAGGTAGAGAGGAGAGGAGGAATGAGAGGAGGAAGAGAAGAGGAATGCGAGGTAGAGAGGAATGAGAGGTAGAGGGAGAAGAAGGGAGGTAGAGAGGAATGAGAGGTAGAGAGGAGAGTAGGAAGAGAGGAATGAGAGGTGGAGAGGAGAGGAGGAAGAGAGGAATGAGAGGAAGAGAGGAGAGGAATGAGAGCTAGAGAGGAGAGGAATGAGAGGTAGAGAGGAGAGGAGAGGGATCAGAGGTAGAAAGGAGGAAGAGATGAGAGGAGAGGAGGAAGAGAGGAATGAGAGGTAGAGAGGAGGAAGAGAGGAATGAGAGGTAGAGAGGAGAGGAGAGGAGAGGAGGAAGAGAGGACTGAGAGGTAGAGAGGAGGAAGAGAGGAATGAGAGGTAGAGAGGAGAGGAGAGGAGGAAGAGAGGTATGAGAGGAGGAAGAGAAGAGGAATGCGAGGTAGAGAGGAATGAGAGGTAGAGAGGAGAGGAGGAAGAGAGGAATGAGAGGTAGAGTGGAGAGGAGAGGAATGATAGGTAGAGAGGAATGAGAGGTAGAGAGGAATGAGAGGTAGAGAGGAGAGGAGAAGAGGAAGAGAGGAATGAGAGGAGGAAGAGAAGACGAATGAGAGGTAGAGAGGAATGAGAGGTAGAGAGGAGAAGAGAGGGGGTAGAGAGGAATGAAAGGTAGAGTGGAGAGGAGGAAGAGAGGAATGAGAGGAGGAAGAGAAGACGAATGAGAGGTAGAGAGGAGAAGAGAGGAGGTAGAGAGGAATGAGAGGTAGAGAGGAGAGGAGGAATGAGAGGAGGTTGAGAGGAAGAGAGGTATGGGAGGAGGTAGAGAGGAAGAGAGGAATGAGAGGAGGTAGAGGAATGAGAGGAATTAGAGGAGGAAAAGAGGAATGAGAGGTAGAGAGGAGGTTGAGAGGTATGAGAGGAGGTTGAGAGGTATGAGAGGAGGTAGAGAGGAAGAGAGGAGAGGAGGAAGAGAGGTATGAGAGGAGGTTGAGAGGTATGAGAGGAGGTAGAGAGGAAGAGAGGAGGAAGAGAGGAATGAGAAGAGGAAGAGAGAAATGAGAGGAGGAAGAGAGGAATGAGAGGAATGAGAGGAGGTAGAGAGGAATGAGAGGAGATAGAGAGGAATGAGAGGAGGAAGAGAGGAATGAGAGGAGGTAGAGAGGAATGAGAGGAGGTAGAGAGGAATGAGAGGAGGTAGAGAGGAATGAGAGGAATGAGAGGAGGTAGAGAGGAATGAGAGGAATGAGTGGAGGAAGAGAGGAATGAGAGGAGGAAGAGAGGAATGAGAGGAATGAGAGGAGGTAGAGAGGAATGAGAGGAGGTAGAGAGGAGGTAGAGAGGAATGAGAGGAATGAGAGGAGGTAGAGAGGAATGAGAGGAGGAAGAGAGGAATGAGAGGAGGAAGGGAGGAATGAGAGGAGGAAGAGAGGAATGAGAGGAGGAAGAGAGGAATGAGAGGAGGAAGAGAAGAATGAGAGGAGGTATAGAGGAATGAGAGGTAGAGAGGAATGAGAGGAGGAAGAGAGGAATGAGAGGAGGTAGAGAGGAATGAGAGGTAGAGAGGGAGAGGTAGAGAGGAATGAGAGGAGGTAGAGAGGAATGAGAGGAGGTAGAGAGGAATGAGAGGTAGAGAGGAGAGGAATGAGAGGAGGAAGCGAGGAATGAGAGGAGGTAGAGAGGAATGAGAGGAGGTAGAGAGGAATGAGAGGAGGAAGAGAAGAATGAGAGGAGGTATAGAGGAATGAGAGGTAGAGAGGAATGAGAGGAGGAAGAGAGGAATGAGAGGAGGTAGAGAGGAATGAGAGGAGGAAGAGAGGAATGAGAGGAGGAAGAGAGGAATGAGAGGAGGTAGAGAGGAATGAGAGGTAGATAGGAGCGGAATGAGAGGAATGAGAGGAGGTAGAGAGGAATGAGAGGAGGTAGAGAGGAATGAGAGGTAGATAGGAGCAGAATGAGAGGAGGAAGAGAGGAATGAGAGGAGGTAGAGAGGAATGAGAGGTAGATAGGAGCGGAATGAGAGGAATGAGAGGAGGTAGAGAGGAATGAGAGGAGGTAGAGAGGAATGAGAGGTAGATAGGAGCGGAATGAGAGGAATGAGAGGAGGTAGAGAGGAATGAGAGGAGGTAGAGAGGAATGAGAGGTAGATAGGAGCAGAATGAGAGGAGGAAGAGAGGAATGAGAGGAGGTAGAGAGGAATGAGAGGAGGTAGAGAGGAATGAGAGGAGGTAGAGAGGAATGAGAGGTAGATAGGAGCAGAATGAGAGGAGGAAGAGAGGAATGAGAGGAGGTAGAGAGGAATGAGAGGAGGTAGAGAGGAATGAGAGGTAGATAGGAGCAGAATGAGAGGAGGAAGAGAGGAATGAGAGGAGGTAGAGAGGAGAGGAAATGGTCGCTGCTGTATCTACCTCTGTTTTATTGTTTGGACAGCTTGTTATTGCAGTACCACTGCCCCTGTTGTAAGATGGATGACCACTATCCTCTCCTACCCCCTCAATCTCAAACTAAAAGACAACCATACCCCAACAGATAACATTTACTATCCACATTAACCCTCTGCAGCCATGTTGTATAGAAATGACACCTATTCCTTATAGTGCACTACTTTTGACCAGGACCATATACCCTACTCTGGTAAAAGAATTGCACTATAGTGGTAATTGGGTGCCATTTGGGACGCAACCCATAGTGATAGTGTAACTGTTTTGATGCCATTGGTTGATGATATTTCACCTGGCTTTATTGACCTGGCTGTGAAAGGCCTGGCTGCCAGTACTTTAAGGTAGGTCTGGCTGTTCTCAGGTTCCTACTGACGATGCTGTTGTCACTCGTGTTATATTTACACTTGCTCTAATTGGCTATCACTGGAGTCAGCAGAGTGGAACCGTCTGCCAAGCCAGACTTCAGATCCCTTTACCCCCCAAAGTGATAGTTTTCTAGGAGAGACTGGGATGTGCCCCCACCTCTAACCCCTCTTCCTCTGCCTAGTAGTTTCCACGTCTACTGTAACAGCCCAAATATCAAGCATGATATGAGGGGAATCAGTGGCAGAGTATGAGAGAGAGAGGGGGGGAGAGATGGCGTGAGATGTAGGGAGGAAAAGAGATTGAAATATGTTATTTTTTCTTTTGAACCTTTGAATTTCCTCAACTGTTCCCCTCCTGTTGTTTTTATACTTTTTAATTTAAATGATTAGTTACTCACACAGACGTTTGTTAGACATGGTATTATTTATCTTCTTCTTTTTTCATTGTTGGGAAGTCAGCATTTTGCTGTTAATCTACTACACCTGTTGTTTACAAAGCATGTAACAAATAAAATGTGATTTGATGTTTTTATCCTGCGTGGTGGCTGGGAAAGGTGGAGATGTTTAAGCCTGTTTATTGACGTCTTCTCATGTTAGGAGCTATGATGGCTGATAATTTAACGGTTGGTAGGTCTGCCTCTGGCCACAAACTGCATAAGTATTGACTTCAAAGCCTTGAAGAAGTAGTTCACTCTTATACATCTTCTTGTTAGATGGTTCCTCACCCTGAAAGTAGTCTACTGGCCAAGATAAACTGTAATCTATGCTTCAGTATTCTTTAAACAGCCATTACTAAAAATCTATTGAAGTGATGGGGGCATGGGAGCATATGTTTTTTTTAAATGGCCAAATCCGATTGAAGTAACAGCAAAACAAATATGGAGTTGATTTTGAAGATTTTTTTTTTTAATATGCTCACATTCTGTAACGCCGAAATGGGTAGACCCAAGGCGCAGTGTGATTTGGGTTCATCATATTTTATTCAAATGTGAACCAGCAACAAAACAATAAAGAGAAACAAACGAACGTACAGCCTTGTAGTGCTCAAAGCAACAATACAAAAACAAGATCCCCCAAACAACAGGTGGGAAATGGCTGCCTAAATATGATCCCCAATCAGAGACAACGATAGACAGCTGCCTCTGATTGGGAACCATACCAGGCCAACATAGAAATACAAAAACTAGACTACAGATAGAAATAATAAACTAGAACACCCCCCAGTCACACCCTGACCTACTCCAAAATAAAGGCTTTTTATGGTCAGGACGTGACACATTCCCCCATCACATCCATTGATTTGTAGCTAGTGGTGTCTAAAGTTAGCTGGAGATTGTAATGGCTGTTTAAAGAGAACTGAATGATGGATTACAGTTGCTCCTGGCCAATAGACTACTTTCAGGGTGAACCATCTATTATCAAGCTGTAAAATAGTCAACTACTCCTTTAATGCGTTATCGGAAAAACGATGAAGCTCCTCTCATCCTGTCCTCGCTCCTCTCTGCTGACATATCAGGGCTGAAAGTCACAGCACTATTAAACACCAACTTCAAACAAGTCAGCAAGAAACACCTACATGGGCTAACCATGTTAATTAGCCTTTTATGCATCATCCTACCAGTCAAGGACACATTGGTGTGTGTTTCAGATGAGTGCAGCTGCTCTAATGGCTGTGAAAGGTGAAATCAATCCTAATGAATAGTAATACCAACTTTATCCTCATCATAAAAACATTCCCTGTAGTCCAAGAGCCAGTTGAGTTGCGTGCACAAGCCTCGTTTAGTTATGACACTTATAGACATTTAAAAAAGCGTGTTTTCCTGACTGTTTCACCACGGTGAAGGAAGCCAACACAAATGATGGGGAGTCACATTGAGCCTGCAGCAACTGCAAGCGTGATCCTCGTCTTGTAGAATCACAAGACGCAGCGTCAGAGGCCTTCACATTAACTACGTCGCTGTAGAACATCGGTGAATTGACGATAAAAATAGATCTATATAAAACATGACATACGTATATATAGATAGATAATAGTATAAAACATCTTGTCTCCTGCAACACCCCACCTTACCAACTGTCTTCCAGGAAGTAAGGAAGGAGCCTTTGCTTGTGAGAGCCAGAACATAGGAGCAGGATCTCCTATTTCTGTAGCATCCGGGATAAGGATGCTGGGCTACCGCTGGGCCCTACCCCCAATCTATCTCCTTAATGCTGAGTGTCAAGCAGAGAGGCATCAGGTCCCATTTTTACTGTCTTTGGTATGACTCAGCCAGGGATCGAACTCCCAACCTTCCAATCTCAGGTTGGACACTCTAACCACAAGGTCACTGAACTTTCTTCCAGATCTGGGTTCAAATAGTTCACCTGTGCTGATTGAGCCAATAGTCCCAAACCTGTAAAGCCAATCAGACACTCCTGGCAGGCTAAACCAAACGCTCAAAGTATATGAAAAATTTCAAATACAATTTGAAGCCAGGTCTGACATACCTCCCTTTACCAGCTGGTTGTCAGCATAGAGAGAGTTAATAGATGGGCTTTATAAACTTCTTAATTAAAAGGACAACATCTGTATGTCCCTTTAAAACAATCCAGCACCAATGTCCCTGGTTAAACAGTAAACCCAGGGACGTTGGTACTGGCAACTCCATCAATCAGACACTTAAACCAAATAATGAAGGTGTAGATCTCAGCCTGACCGACATGCTAAAAGGGCCTCTTCCCCTGGCCCCCACAGAGGTGTGTGCGCGCGCCTGTGAGTGAGCGAGAGAGGTGTTGTGATTTAGTTTTATGGTACAGACACTATAGCTCCAGTCTCTAGCAGTAGTGTTTACACTGGCAGATTGCATGCATACTTATTCCCAGTCGAATATAATATTTTATATATATATATATATACCATTTAGCAGATGCTTTTATCCAAAGCAACTTATTCATGTGCAAACATAACATCACAGTGGCAACATCACATTTCTCATCAACCAAATCACAATACATTGACCCCCCCTCTTTTACACTGCTACTACTCGCTATTTATTATAGTCACTTTACAAATGACCTCAGCTAACCTGTACCCCCGCACATGCCCCCTGTATATAGTCTCGTCATTGTTATGTCATTTTCTTGTTACTTTTTGATGTATTTTTTTCCCACTTTAGTTTATTTAGTAAATATTTTCTTAACTCTGTTTCTTGAACTGCGTTGTTGGTTAAGGGCTTGTAAGCATTTCACTGTAATGTCTAGACCTGTTGTATGTGACAAATACAATTTGATTTGATATTGAATATTGATACGAGAATCAACGTTGATTAACCATCAATCAAACGTACAGGCCATCCATCAGCTGCTGAAAGGTCGGAGGTGGAGGCCGCTCATTGGCTTTTCGTCAGAGTGTGTTCACCCAACCAATGAGGGCTGGGTTAATTCCTGCTTAATGGGGGTCAGGGCTTGGAGAGGACATCATACCTGGAACTCATTGATTGGCCAATTCTTGTTTTACCAAGGAGGCACTTGGGGTCCTTCATGTACTGTGTCTACATAACCTGTTGTTCAGTAGACCATTCAGTAACCTTGTATTTAAACTATAAACTAACCTTGTATTTAAAACCATGACCTTATGAGGAAAGTCTTCCTGCTATTTTCATCATTTGTTTTTCTGGCACAATGATCATAGTTTATTTAACCTTTATTTAACTCTTTATTTACTTTATTTAACTCGGCATATCAGTTAAGAACAAATGTTTATTTATGACGACGGCCTACCCCAGCCCTGGATGACGCAGGGCCAATTGTGCGCCGCCCTATGGGACTCCCAATCACGTCCGGATGTGATACAGCCTGGATTTGAACCAGGGACTGTAGTGACACCTCTTGCACTGAGATGCAGTGCATTAGACCGCTGCACCACTCGGGAGTCCTGAATAATTAAATAGGACTATCTGTAGAACAGAAAAGGTATTTTTTCTTAACGTGTCGGTGCTGCTGCCATTATATTTCTTAGGGAGTTGAGAACAAAGAATACCAAGTATCTGTCTCTGAATGAATGAATAGCTGTAGGAATGTTTTATTTCTTAAATTGAATCAACAATATGCATAACTGAAGGCCGAAGGAACTGAAGGGTTATTGTGCTGTGTAACTTTTCCCTGCCTTAGAGGATGCAGGTCATAGTTGTTTATACGTCTCTTTGGACAGCTGGTGAGGGCCGGTGGGTTAGGCTTGTAGGCAGTCAGTCATTGTAGGTGGTCAGTCCGTCACAACAGAGCTTTCACCTGTCCTTCATGTTTTCAGATCAGTGCAGAATCTGATGAAGGAGAGGAGAAAAGGAGAAGTCATGTTAGACTATTGAGATGCACCCCATGTCCAAGCCAACCTCCATTGGAGCGTGAGGCGTGGTGGTACGGCAGACAGTTTGTGATTAAGATGTGTTTTCCCTGGTTGAAAGGGCCTTCATGGGACCCAGTCAGACATCCCTCCCCGGCTGGCTGTACATGTCTTGATGAGATGTGGCAGAGGCCCTATAACCCAGCTAATGTCCTTCTCTGCAGTACACAACAGTCTCATGAGGTATTCTTTCCATTTTAACATTGAGATGAAATATAGGTCATGATACTATGTTTACAATACAGTTCTAACTCCTCCTCATCTCCTTAACTCTGGGCATGGCATATTGAGTGTGAGTTAATGCAAAGCCGTGTAGTTATAGTGAGAGCAGGGCAACTATCACATGGGTCATAAACTTCTCATTAACCTTGAGAATTAAGAAACCTTGATTTAATTATATATATATATATATAAAATGTGATTACCATCACATCTCCTCAGACCCATCCACCTCTGGTAAAGATCAGTGTAGTGTGTTGAATGGATGTGTTAGCTCACTGGTGAGCTCAGCTTTCAGTCTGGGTTGACCAGGCTGTGTCGTAGCTGTAATAAACTGCAGAATATTTAAAGGGACAAGGGGTGTCATGCACCCATTATTTTAGGGGGTGTTGATGGAGAATTTAGAATTTTTCAAACCCGTGAAACAGCTTTTTTCCTGCAATATATAGCATAGTCATTATGCCTAACTCTATGTAGAAAAATACATATTTCTTGTTTTTATTTTTCTGCATAGGTTATGTAAGCATACCTCATTACCTGTTCAATTGTAATTTTAATTAATGATGTACATTGATTCTTTAAGGACTGTTATGCCTTTTAGTACAACTGCCACGGTATATAGTATCAGAACCTAAGAATGAAAGCAATTTTTGTAGTTCTTAAAGTCTAGCAACCTTGCCAGCAGGCATGCCAACTATAGTTAGACAAGCCTGAAATTGTTAATCAAATTGCTAGGTGGCTTGTATTGCAGAAAAATGTATTACTTTACATACATACCTCCTGCGAGTCCTGCCCATCACCAGCAGCTAAAATCAAATCAAACGCTGTGTGTCACTCGACACTCCCTCCTCCTCCATGATACTCTCTGCAAGCATATCTTTGCTTCGTGATGCACCTTGGAAGGAACCACTTACTAGGGAGAGTAGTTCCCCCCCCTCCGCAAAATACTGCTGACATCTTTTTATAAATAGGTATGAGAAAACGTTGGCTTAAGTTAAGTTTAGTAATGAATTTCTAAAAAGAAGAAGGACATCTGAGGGGGCACGTGCCCTTGTGCCCCCTACGGGAATGACACCTCTGACAGATTTGCGTTGAGGCTTACTCCTGCACTTTTACATTCATGTTGTTCAACCTGAAATGTTGATTCATGTGTCCCTGTCAGAACTATATAAATTAAATAAAAGTCCATAGTGGATGGAGAACAACACAACAGGATGTGGACGGTGCAGACAAAAACAGACATGTTTTTTTATCTAACTATCCATTAGCCTTATTGGGAGCCAAAAATACGTTTTTAATTCCATATTTGGAAGCGGGGCCCTTGCCCATTCTCTTCCAGACCAATACTGAATTACAGTTTTTAAGCCCAAACAGGGTGAAAGGTTTCACCGCCGCATTACGGAATTGGCGTCTGGAGACAAAGTAATTGTCCCACCCGGGTTCTAATAGAAATGGTATTGCCGTGATCAAGTTTGGACATTATGAAGGATGACAGGTAGGATTCATTCTATGATTAAATGTACATAATGGAATGGTGGGGGCAGTAACTAGGTCCAGGAAGAGATGCACTGACCTGCATACCTTATATTATTATATTGCTCTCACACTGGCCAGAGAGTTACAACAATACAACCGCTTAGCGCTCAGTCATTACACTTCCTATCACGGTCATTAGTCAGATAGTCGGCTTGGTACACCGGGTTCAGTTCTTATTTCAGCTGTCATTAGTCAGATAGTCGGCTTGGTACACCGGGTTCAGTTCTTATTTCAGCGGTCATTAGTCAGATAGTCGGCTTGGTACACCGGGTTCAGTTCTTATTTCAGCGGTCATTAGTCAGATAGTCGGCTTGGTACACTGGGTTCAGTTCTTATTTCAGCGGTCATTAGTCAGATAGTCGGCTTGGTACACCGGGTTCAGTTCTTATTTCAGCGGTCATTAGTCAGATAGTCGGCTTGGTACACCGGGTTCAGTTCTTATTTCAGTGGTCATTAGTCAGATAGTCGGCTTGGTACACCGGGTTCAGTTCTTATTTCAGCGGTCATTAGTCAGATAGTCGGCTTGGTACACCGGGTTCAGTTCTTATTTCAGCGGTCATTAGTCAGATAGTCGGCTTGGTACACCGGGTTCAGTTCTTATTTCAGCGGTCATTAGGTTACATTAAATATGTTCAACAATACAGAAATCTAGCTTCTTTATTATTTTGCTAATGTATTGTATTTTTTTGTACCGTCTTTGATGCTGACGCTAGCGACGCTGGCTTACTTACTTACTAGTCTGTTTTGGGGATTCTTGGAAAATGTTCTGACACATTTGGCTGATCTCCCACTCCTCTGCAGTTGTCTTTGGTACTTTACTGTGTGTCTTCTAAATGTAGTGAGGTTTTAGATGGCTTTAGATGGAGTGAGGTTTTAAATGTTCTGAGATGTGGTGGGGGTTTAAAAGGGCTTAGATGAAAGAAAATGAACAGAAGGAATTGAGACATTTTTACCTCTACAGGTTCCACATGCATCATATTATAAATCAGTCTCTCCTACCACCCCACACTTCACAGATACAGTACACATATATGTAGGAATCAGTGTGTAAAGTGATCACTAGTGACAGTACACATATATGTAGGAATCAGTGTGTAAAGTGATCACTAGTGACAGTACACATATACGTAGGAATCAGTGTGTAAAGTGATCACTAGTGACAGTACACAGCGTCTCACGGTCCTCCTTGTGGAACCAGATATCAGTTTAATCTTGTCAAATTTAAACATTATTCACTACGGCTATGTCCCTATAGACCCTGGTCAAAAGCAGTGCACTAAATAGGGAATACGGTGCTATTTGGGTCCAGCCCTAGAGTCTGTTGAAGCAAATACCTGAGTGGAATGGCCTTTCCAGTATAACTAACTGTCTCGGCTCAACTCCTTAGTGGCTTCCTATTGGAGTCTACTGTGGATGACCTCATAGGTGACATTCCAAACCTCTCCTTATAAAATGGTACGTTTGGATGCTGATGGCTTGATATCCGTTAGTTATTCACGATAATTAATGCAAATGCCATGATGCCATGAGGCTATAATTACATACATTTCAAGTGTATGTAAAACAAATGATTCATGCAATGTCTGCGTTGCACACGGATTCACTGATTCTCAAGTGAATCAGGCTCTTTGAATGGTGATCACATGAGGCATTTGGTATTGGCATGTACATTGGGAAGGCTTTTGATTTGATCTGTACAGTGTTTTGACTGTCAGTGTTTGTATAGTACGGTGCATAAACTAGACCCTCTATCCTACCCCAAGACAAATGAACTGAAGTGGAAGTCACTGTTTCTCTCCGTTGATGCCCCTAGCAGACAGGCACTAATTTACACACTCCGAATATTTGTTCAACTGGTTAATTATCATTTGTCTCCATGGGAAAGTGGTTGATTTGTCAGTAATGCCTCATTCTGCTGGGTTATGATAAAGGGAGTGGTGACCTCAATAGACAAGATGATGCTCAATGGGACGTTTCTGGTTCGTACTACAAAGTAGAGGAAGACTGTTTTTGGTTATATAAAACATATTTGTTTTACACATTGAGGAAACTTATCAAAGATGATAAAAATATATGTATTGTTATTTTGTTTACAAAATCTAGTTTGCTCTTCATTTTCGTTGTAACATTACGATGTAGCTTCAGTAAATGATTTAAATGACCCATTTTCAAAGCTTTCTGGGCAGTTCAATGTGCTACTTTCTCTAGGCCTGATTTACTCCAATTAAACCGACATGTAACAGCTGCTTCCACAAGGCAACTATATCCCTGAATATCACAACCCAGGGGCGCATTTGCAAATATGTTTAATTTTCCCTTAATTTCCCAAACACTTGGAGAGCCATGGAGCGAAGCCTCTGAGATTTCATTACATTTAATCCATGGTTATTAACACTTATGAAATGATGACATACTTTCATTGTGTAATTGGACATGAGGAGAACATAAGAAGAACCTAATTCTCCAAGCCTTTTACACGAGGTCAAGGTCAGGTTCATTATGCCATTTGTAGGTATTAGAAAACATACATAGGACGTGTCACATAGCAAGTCATGATACCGATATTAGCACTGATAGGTCATCATGTTCAAATCATCTATAAGTGACTTTGTTTCACAATCAATTTAACATGCTAATATTGGTACCAGGACTTGGATGGGATACATGCCGCAATTGTCGAAAACGTTAGCATTGGAAACAGGGAAACTTAACCAAAGCCTGAGTTGCTGTCCAACCTTGTCCAGAGACATCTTACACACACACGTCATTTTGACATTTGGGTGAACTATCCCTTTAAGTCGTGGACACCTGTCCTCCGCTGGTCTTTCCCTGTCACTACCTCCTTAAGGAGTCACAGCACAGTCACAGTTTCTGTGTTAGGACTTACCCTGTATCCCCTCTCCTGGCTGTGTCACAGAGTGAGGGACTGGGGGGCACTGGGTGGACAGAGGTCAGGTCACACGTCACCCAGAGTTCATCAGGCAGAGAGAGAGAGGTGTGATGTCACATAAGAACACCCATGGCTGCATTTTAATAGTATAACACGGCTTCCTCTCCTAGCCTCCTCCCTCCTTGTCTCCAGGTGAAATCAGTATGGAAGAAGCCTGCAGTAAGATTTGACGTATTGCCCTCAACAAAAATACATTTTAATATATACTATAGCGAGCTACGTATACAGTAGTGGTAATACCTTAGCTAAACCTTTACCGTAGGGACACATAGATTTCTCTATGTAAATATGCTGTTGTGATAGCTGTCCAATATTAGTTATTGTGACTACTACAGCAGCTGTTTGAAGCAGCATTGTCTATGTTCCCATAGACCTGCACAGATGAGATCCAACCATCTGTAATGGTGGATGTGAAGGCGTTCTTCTGTAATGGTGGAGGTGAAGGCGTTCTTCTGTAATGGTGGAGGTGAAGGCGTTCTTCTGTAATGGTGGAGGTGAAGGCGTTCTTCTGTAATGGTGGAGGTGAAGGCATTCTTCTGTAATGGTGGAGGTGAAGGCATTCTTCTGTAATGGTGGAGGTGACGGTGTTCTTCTGTAATGGTGGAGGTGAAGGCATTCTTCTGTAATGGTGGAGGTGAAGGCATTCTTCTGTAATGGTGCAGGTGAAGGCGTTTGTCTGTAATAGTGGAGGTGAAGGCATTCTTCTGTAATGGTGGAGGTGAAGGCGTTCTTCTGTAATGGTGGAGGTGAAGGCGTTCTTCTGTAATGGTGCAGGTGAAGGCGTTTGTCTGTAATAGTGGAGGTGAAGGCATTCTTCTGTAATAGTGGAGGTGAAGGCGTTCTTCTATAATGGTGCAGGTGAAGGCATTCTTCTGTAATAGTGGAGGTGAAGGCATTCTTCTGTAATGGTGGAGGTGAAGGCGTTCTTCTGTAATAGTGGAGGTGAAGGCGTTCTTCTGTAATGGTGGAGGTGAGGATGTACTTCTGTAATGGTGGAGGTGAAGGCATTCTTCTGTAATGGTGGAGGTGAAGGCATTCTTCTGTAATGGTGGAGGTGAATGCGTTTTTCTGTAATGGTGGAGGTGAATGCGTTCTTCTGTAATGGTGGAGGTGAATGCGTTCTTCTGTAATGGTGGAGATGAATGCGTTCTTCTGTAATGGTAGAGGTGAGGATGTACTTCTGTAATGGTGGAGGTGAATGCGTTCTTCTGTAATGGTGGAGGTGAATGCGTTCTTCTGTAATGGTGGAGATGAATGCGTTCTTCTGTAATGGTGGAGGTGAGGATGTTCTTCTGTAATGGTGGAGGTGAGGATGTACTTCTGTAATGGTGGAGGTGAGGATATACTTCTGTAATGGTGGAGGTGAGGATGTACTTCTGTAATGGTGGAGGTGAAGGCGTTCTTCTGTAATGGTGGAGGTGAAGGCGTTCTTCTGTAATGGTGCAGGTGAAGGCGTTTGTCTGTAATAGTGGAGGTGAAGGCATTCTTCTGTAATAGTGGAGGTGAAGGCGTTCTTCTATAATGGTGCAGGTGAAGGCATTCTTCTGTAATAGTGGAGGTGAAGGCATTCTTCTGTAATGGTGGAGGTGAAGGCATTCTTCTGTAATAGTGGAGGTGAAGGCGTTCTTCTGTAATGGTGGAGGTGAGGATGTACTTCTGTAATGGTGGAGGTGAAGGCATTCTTCTGTAATGGTGGAGGTGAAGGCATTCTTCTGTAATGGTGGAGGTGAATGCGTTTTTCTGTAATGGTGGAGGTGAATGCGTTCTTCTGTAATGGTGGAGGTGAATGCGTTCTTCTGTAATGGTGGAGATGAATGCGTTCTTCTGTAATGGTAGAGGTGAGGATGTACTTCTGTAATGGTGGAGGTGAATGCGTTCTTCTGTAATGGTGGAGGTGAATGCGTTCTTCTGTAATGGTGGAGATGAATGCGTTCTTCTGTAATGGTAGAGGTGAGGATGTACTTCTGTAATGGTGGAGGTGAGGATGTACTGCTGTAATGGTGGAGGTGAGGATGTACTTCTGTAATGGTGGAGGTGAGGATGTACTTCTGTAATGGTGGAGGTGAGGATGTACTTCTGTAATGGTGGAGGTGAGGATGTTCTTCTGTAATGGTGGAGGTGAGGATGTACTTCTGTAATGGTGGAGGTGAGGATATACTTCTGTAATGGTGGAGGTGAGGATGTACTTCTGTAATGGTGGAGGTGAGGATGTACTTCTGTAATGGTGGAGGTGAATGCGTTCTTCTGTAATGGTGGAGGTGAATGCGTTCTTCTGTAATGGTGGAGGTTAATGCATTCTTCTGTAATAGTGGAGGTGAGGATGTTCTTCTATAATGGTGGAGGTGAATGCGTTCTTCTGTAATAGTGGAGATGAGGATGTTCTTCTATAATGGTGGCACTTTACAGTCTTTTCAAACACAAAAGTGATCACAGCGTCCGCGTCTTTTTTTTTTTTACACACCACACACAAACACACACACACACACACACACACACACACACACACACACACACACACACACACACACACACACACACACACACACACACACACACACACACACACACACACACACACACACACACACATGACCTTTTAGCTCTCGCTGGGCCTTAGAGGACACGCTCTAATATTATCCCTCTTTCTGCCATCTTCTGTCAATTCTCTCTCCAACTCCGCAACCTTGTTATGTCACAGAGGACGTCCTATGTAATATTCTCTCATCTCTCCTTCCCTTCCATCTCTCCCCTTTACCTCTGTCCCTTTATTAGCCATGTCCCGGCTGTCACATCACAAGGTCTAAGCCAATGAGCTGAGAGGGAGAGAGAAAGAGAGGGAGAGAGAAGGGTGAGCCGGCGGGGCAAAATCAAACAAGAAAATTAAGAGATTGACATGAACTGAACAGGTTTTCTTTGTGTGTTTGCTTCTCTCACAGTTGTGTATATCATTTCTCTTGCAACCACAGGTGAAAGAGAAGCTACGCAGTATGCCTTTATGTACAATATTATTGTATCAGATAGAGACTGTGGCCATGTCCCAAATCTGCCTTGCCTACCGCTTACTAAAACTGCATACTGTATACTAATCATACTGCATACTATCGTACTGTTTAGTCAAAACAAATGCAGTAAGCAACAAATATCAGCATACTAGGCTCCTCCTACTAAGAATGTGCACTTGTGGTGATTCCTGCCATTGGTTCATTTTGGTACAGCACCTCCCGTCAGCTGATTATCAGCTGTTGTCAAACAGATGTGGGTCTCGAAACACAAGAGAATTCTACTACATTAAAAGTCTAAATAAGTATGACATCCTGACATTTAAAGCATACTATTTCACATACTATAAAATCCTACTATTTAGAAAGCAAGTACGGGTATTCGTACATGGCCTACGTCTGTCCTTCTCTAACTGGTTCCCCCAGCCCGCCTTATCATCTCAGATTGACAGCAGCTCATTTCACCGAGCGTTCTCGTGCTTCGTCAACTTGTCACAGCAAAACAGCTTTCAAACATAATGCCTAAAGGTTCATCTGTATTACAAACTCACGCTCACTCACACACAGCTTACTTACTTTCTCCTTTTCTTCTTATTTCTGATGTTTTTGTTCTGCTTTACTTTTTAAATGTATTTTCTGTAGTTCTACTGAGTTGTTGGGAAAAAGAGCAAGAAATTCACAGCACTCGAGCACGTGACAATGAGCACTAGAAACACCCTGGTCATTCAGATCATACATGTATAGTGTAGACATTTTAAATGCATGGCTCAGTTGGTGGAGCATAGTGCTTGCTATGTCAGGGTTGTGGGTTCAGTTTTCGCTAGGGCCCCCCATGTGAAAATGTCTCCACCCACTGCTGTTAGTCACTTTGGATGAAACAGTCTCCTATTGAGATTTTTGAGAATTCTGTTTTTGTTTTTAATATATAGAACAGCTGATAATAGTTGAGATGATAAATAATCCTGTTTTGCAATATGATGATGAATAGTTTTTTGGGGATTTGAGATGCAGTGCCTTCAGAAAGTATTCACACCTCTTGACTTTTTCCACATTTCGTTGTTGTTAAATAGGATTACATGTATATGTTTTGTCACTGGCCTACACACAATACCCCAGCATTTTTACTCATTAAAAATGAAAAGCTGATATATCTTTAGTCAATATGTGTTCAACCCGTTTGTTATGGCAAGCCTATAGAGACTTACCCAGAACGACTCACAGCTGTAATCACTGACAAATGTTTTTCTAACGTGTATTGACTCAAGGGTGTGAGTACTTATGTAAATGAGATATTTCTGTATTTGATTTTCAATAAATGTGCAAAAAAATAATAATAATATTTGTCTTTGTGGGGTATTTGTGTGTAGATGGGTGAAGAAAAAAATAGTAATACATTTTGAATTCAGGCTGTAACACAACAAAATGTGGAATAAGTCAAGGGGTATGAATACTTTCTGAATGCATTGTAAATTGTATTGGAGGTCCTAATGCTGGTTATTGCCGAACAGAATTATTAGAGAACAATCTCCAACACTACGCAACAATTAGTAATTGGATTTATATCCACACAGATTATTAAATATAGTATACTAACATTGCAGACTATAATTGGAACGTGATTAAAACGGTTGAACACCAAATCAAGCCAAGAGGGCTCTGGTGGGGGTTTGGGTGTGTGTTTGGGTGATGTGTAGTTGGGGATGGGTGTGTGTGTTGTTTAATCCCTAGGGTTGGCAGTTGTACCACCCATCCTGATTTGAGACTTGACCCTGTTTACTAAACAAGTGATACGGATGGATTCTCCGGAATGCTGGGGGAGACTCAATCTGTGGAATTTTGCCATTATTACAGAACCTCCCAGATGTTTACACACACGCACGCGTGCACATACACACAAACACAGTCTGTTTTACTCCTGACTTCTCCTCTCATACAGCGCATTCGGAAAGTATTCAGACCTCTTCCCCTTTTCCACATTTTGTTACGTTACAGCCTTATACTAAAATGTATTAAATCATTCCCCCCCTCATCAATCTACACAATACCCCATAATGACAAAGCGAAAACAGGGTTTAAGACATTTTTGCAATTCATTAAAAAAAAAAAATCTAATGTATTTATATAGCCCTTCTTACATCAGCTGATATCTCAAAGTGCTGTACAGAAACCCAGCCTAAAACCCCAAACAGCAAGCAATGCAGGTGTAGAAGCACGGTGGCTAGGAAAAACTCCCTAGAAAGGCCAAAACCTAGGAAGAAACCTAGAGGGGAACCAGGCTATGAGGGGTGGCCAGTCCTCTTCTGGCTGTGCCGGGTGGAGATTATAACAGAACATGGCCAAGATGTTCAAATGTTCATAAATGACCAGCATGGTCAAATAATAATAATCCCAGTAGTTGTCGAGTGTGCAGCAAGTCAGCACCTCAGGAGTAAATGTCAGTTGGCTTTTCATAGCCGATCATTAAGAGTATCTCTACCACTCCTGCTGTCTCTAGAGAGTTGAAAACAGCAGATCTGGGACAGGTAGCACGTCCGGTGAACAGGTCAGGGTTCCATAGCCGCAGGCAGAACAGTTGAAACTGGAGCAGCAGCACGGCCAGGTGGACTGGGGACAGCAAGGAGTCATCATGCCAGGTAGTCCTGAGGCATGGTCCTAGGGCTCAGGTCCTCTGAGAAAGAGAGAATTATAGAGAGCATACTTAAATTCACACAGGACACCGAATAAGACAGAAGTACTCCAGATATAACAGACTGACCCTAGCTCCCCGACACATAAACTACTGCAGAAATTAAACACAGAAATATCTTATTTACGTAAGTCTTCACACCCTTTGCTATGAATCTCGAAATTGAGCTCAGGTGCATCTTGTTTCCATTGATCATCTTTGGGATGTTTCTACAATTTGAGTGGAGTTCACTTGTGGTAAATTCAACAGACCTTGAGGCTATAATCGCTGCTTCAACAAAGTACTGAGTAAAGAGTCTGAATACTTACATAAATGTGATATTTCAGTTTTTTATTTGTAATACATTTCCAAATATTTTTGAAAGTTTTTGCTAAAAAATGTGGGAAAATTAGTTGTCTAGACTCTAGGAGACATCAGTGTCTGTCCATCAGACACATCCTTCCACCTGCCACGCTCTGATTGGCTGACTGGCAGGAAGAGAGACAGGAAGTCATTGGAAACTGGTTCCAAATCACCCATGGCATCATGACTCATATCAGTGACAGCTGTGACAATGAAGTTAACCTGTCTTTGTCATCTGTCAGTCAGTCCATCAGATGCAGTGTTCAAGACTGATGTTGACTGACAATGCATTGAGTCAGCGCAGAAAAGTGGAACAATTTCCATTTCGTTTTAACTCCACTCTTAAATTACGTTTGATGATGGGGACATTCCTCAACGTGAAATAAGTTCACATAAAATTTGTGTTAGTCATGAACTAACAGTCAAGGTGTATGTTGAACTTGATATTTCCTTCAGTTTACGGTGGTGTTGCGTATGAGACAAGAGAGAGATACAGACAGGGGATACAGACACAGGATGTATGGCGGGACAGACACGGACGGACACACAGACAGGAGAGAGAGAGAGAGACACAGGTTGACGGACAGAGAGAGAGACGCAGGCAGACGGACAGAGAGAGAGAGAGACGCAGGCAGACGGAGAGAGAGAGAGAGAGACGCAGGCAGACGGAGAGAGAGAGACGCAGGCAGACGGACAGAGAGAGAGAGAGACGCAGGCAGACGGACAGAGAGAGAGAGAGAGACGCAGGCAGACGGAGAGAGAGAGACGCAGGCAGACGGACAGAGAGAGAGAGAGACGCAGGCAGACGGAGAGAGAGAGAGAGAGAGACGCAGGCAGACGGAGAGAGAGAGACGCAGGCAGACGGACAGAGAGAGAGAGAGACGCAGGCAGACGGACAGAGAGAGAGAGAGAGACGAGGCAGACGGAGAGAGAGAGACGCAGGCAGACGGACAGAGAGAGAGAGAGACGCAGGCAGACGGACAGAGAGAGAGAGAGAGAGAGACGCAGGCAGACGGACAGAGAGAGAGTTTCAGGCAGATGCAGGCAGATGGACAGAGAGAGAGACGCAGACAGACAGACAGAGAGAGAGAGAGAGAGAGAGAGAGAGAGAGAGAGAGAGAGACGCAGGCAGACGGACAGAGAGAGAGAGAGAGTTTCAGGCAGATGCAGGCAGACGGACAGAGAGAGCGACGCAGGCAGACGGACAGAGAGAGAGACGCAGGCAGACGGACAGAGAGAGAGAGAGACGCAGGCAGACGGACAGAGAGAGAGAGAGAGAGAGACCCAGGCAGACGGACAGAGAGAGAGAGAGACGCAGGCAGACGGACAGAGAGAGAGTTTCAGGCAGATGCAGGCAGATGGACAGAGAGAGAGACGCAGACAGACAGAGAGAGAGAGAGAGAGAGAGAGAGAGAGAGAGAGAGAGAGAGAGAGAGAGAGAGAGAGAGAGAGAGACGCAGGCAGACGGACAGAGAGAGAGAGAGAGTTTCAGGCAGATGCAGGCAGACGGACAGAGAGAGCGACGCAGGCAGACGGACAGAGAGAGAGACGCAGGCAGACGGAGAGAGAGAGAGATCCAGGCAGAGACAGGCAGACAGACAGACAGACAGACTTGTTTTTCCCTCACTCTGACATCAGTCTGTTTCTCAGTTTTTTAAGAAATAAAACCGTTAACTCTTTGGTCTGAATGCCAAGCATCATGTCTGGAGGAAACGTGGCACCATCCCTACGGTGAAGCATGGTGGTGACAGCATCATGCTGCGGCGATGTTTTTCAGCAGCAGGGACTGGGAGACTAGTCAGGATAGAGGGAAAGATGAACGGAGCAAAGTACAGAGAGATCCTTGATGAAAACCTGCTCCAGAGCGATCAGGACCTCAGACTGGGGAAAAGGTTCACTTCCCAACAGGACAACGACCCTAAACACACAGTCAAGACAACGCAGGAGTGGCTTTGGGACAAGTCTCTGAATGTCCTTGAGTGGCCCAAATGTAATCACGGCCAAATGTACTTCAACAAAGTATTGAGTAAAGGGTCTGAATACTTACGTAAATGTGATATTTCAGTTTAATATTTGTAAACCTGTTTTTGTTTTGTCATTATGGGGTATTGTGTGTAGATTAATGAGGGGGGAAAGAATTTCATCCATTTTAGATTAAGGCTGTAACTTGACAAAATGTTGAAAAAGTCAAGTGGTCTGAATACTTTCCGAATACACCGTATACAACAGGTAAAGAGATCATGTAGTTCTGTGTTTGTGTGTGATCAGGGGTGTATTCATTCCACCAATTCTGTTGAAAAACGTTTCTTAAACGGAAGCAAACAGTACAAACTCTTGTTTGCAACTGTCACTGTCTGTCACCTTGATTACTCTGATTTTTACTCTCGACCTGTGCACCTACGTTGTAAAAATGTCATTCATAGGCTAGGTTGTAGCAACCTCTTGATGGGTATAGGAAAAATATGAGTACCATGTAGAGCCTAAACCTATCGATGTTACAT
The DNA here is from genome assembly GCF_018296145.1 of Oncorhynchus tshawytscha. Classification (NCBI taxonomy): domain Eukaryota; kingdom Metazoa; phylum Chordata; class Actinopteri; order Salmoniformes; family Salmonidae; genus Oncorhynchus; species Oncorhynchus tshawytscha. The sequence goes on from NC_056444.1 coordinate 27,544,953, forward strand.
TGAGCAGGGTGAATGGAATATGAATGACAGTCATGCAATATGCTGTAATAGAAGGCCAGGCTCATAAAACATATATATTGTCCTCCCTCATCTTAAATGGCACTGACCACCTCTGGTGTTTATCATGTATCATCATGAGTGTCAGAGCAGCATATGGTGCTGTCGGAGGTGTTGTGAATCTGAATCGTGTGGTAGCCGACACCGACAGTTGAGACGCCTAGTGTGAGTCAGAAGGTCTTTCTGAGCAGGGTTGATGTGTGGAGAATACAAAGGTTGTTCATGCATGCTGAAGATGCCTCCTAATATACTGATGTCATGGCTGCTTTTCAAATGGCATCCCTATAGATGTGTGAGAGAGAGAGTGTTCTCCTTTGAAATCCTTTGGCTGAGGGTCCAATCAGCCTCCTTCTTCCTGGAGGGCTTCACTTCACCCTGTTAAACCCAGTCAGGCTAGGACAAAATGGTCGAATGGACCAAGGACAATCCACGGTACATGAAAAGGTCCAAGAGAGCCTGTGTTACTTTAGCCTTTTACTATAAATTAGTCCACTATTCAAAGTACACTATATATACAAAAGTATGTGGACACCCCTTCAAATTAGTGGATTCGGGGCTGTTTTTCTTGGTTCGGGCTCCTTAGTTCCAGTGAAAGGAAATCTTAACGCTACAGCATACAATGACATTCTAGATGATTCTGTGCTTCCAACTTTGTGGCAACAGTTTGGGGAAGGCCCTTTCCTGTTTCAGCATGACAATGCCCCTGTGCAGAAAGCGAGGTCCATACAGAAATTGTTTGTCAAGATTGGTGTAGACTTGACTGGCCTGCACGGAGCCCTGACCTAAACCCAATCGAACACCTTTGGGATGAATTGGAACGCAGACTGTGAGCCAGGCCTAATCGCCCAACATCAGTGCCCAACCTCACTAATGCTCTTGTGCCTGAATGGAAGCAAGTCCCCGCAGCAATGTTCCAACATCTAGAGGAAAGCCTTCCCAGAAGAGTGGAGTCTGTTATAGCGGCAAAGGTGGGACCAACTCTATATCACTGCCCATGATTTTGGAATGAGATGTTCAGCATGTGTCCACATTTTTGGTCATGTTGTGTATTTGTTAGGTAAGCACTTTTTTAGGTTCAGGAGACACTAACTAACATAATGTTTTCTCTTTGAATACAGTGTTCTCTCATCCCTTTTCCAGCCTGCAGGATGTTTGTAGTTCTAGTCTTTGATGTCGACCCCTCTAACGCTTCTACTAATAAAATGTTAATTCTGTGATTTAGCCACAAAACGTCTAGCTATGCCTTTTTAGCTTCAGGTTATTCAAGAACATGAACACCCCAATTTTAGATAGAGCTATTTAACTTTTCGCACCAGTAGGCTTTTTATTTAATGATGAGGCTAAATCAAAGCTTCCTGTCCGCTTTCCTCCATGCAGACAGTATTACTGTTATGTAGCGGGATGGGAGTGCCGCGCTAGGAGGAACGTGGCTGTGTTGTGTGTTGTCACTGGGCTTCCCTCCAGAAGCTAGTCTAGCGCCACTGTGTCATTGGGTTTTGTTTGAAATGGAGAAGAGCCGAGGCGAGCATAGACCCCGTTAGACTGAATGCTGTGAAAATATTCACAGACATACCGACGGAGGAGGGACAGTTTTAGGGATGAATACATTTGGAATTGTAAGAGTCCATACACCTTACAACTTGACTGTGTATAACAAAGTTATTTCAGATTCCAGTTTGTGTTTTTGAGTCTTCAGCCTACCTGTGCTGGTATGTAGTAGGTCAGTCTGTTTGGAGCTTTGAACTGAACTGATTAGTCTATTCGTCACCTTTTTGATTCCCCAGACAGCCTGTCAACCTGCATACTATCTGAGCAGCTAACCGATCGCTGCAGCTGTACATAGTCTATCGGTAAATAGCCCACCCATTTTTACCTACCTCATCCCCATACTGTTTTTATTTATTTACTTTTCTGCTCTTTTGCACACCAATATCTCTACCTGTACATGACCATCTGATCATTTATCACTCCAGTGTTAATCTGCAAAATTGTAATTATTCACCTACCTCCTCATGCCTTTTGCACACAATGTATATAGACTCCCCTTTTTTTCTACTGTGTTATTGACTTGTTAATTGTTTTACTCCATGTGTAACTCTGTTGTCTGTTCACACTGCTATGCTTTATCTTGGCCAGGTCGCAGTTGCAAATGAGAACTTGTTCTCAACTAGCCTACCTGGTTAAATAAAGGTGAAATAAAAATAAATACAAATTTTAAAAAACTCACCCTGAACACAAAGCCATTATTTTATATGTCAACCCGAATCACCAGTCAGCTGGGTTCTGCATGCTCTTTGTCAGGAAGTGCACTTAGGGGAGAAAGGAAGTGAGTCATGAGCATCCCAAGTCTAAACTAATTCCCTGTTAGTCTGTGAGAGTCTGGGTAAAACTCACAGCAACTTGGTTGTAGGCTGGAATCTGGAATCCAAACTGAATATTTATCTGTGAAATAGAGGAATATTTTGTGTGGATTCCAGGTTAGCTCTGTTGTGCTTCAAATCAAATATCCTGCGTTTAGTTTATTGGGTAGGGCCGCCATATTGGATTGTTGTATTAACAGTTGAAATCCTTAGCCTGTTATTTGTGGTCTATTTGAAGAGTAAGCTACTGTGCTTTAGTGAGCCTGGTTTGCTGCTCTGCGGCTGTGGGTGTTCATACCGTACGTGAGTGAATGAATGTGGGTCAAGCAGTCAGCAAACCAGTGGAGGGTTGTGTGTATGTATTTGTGTATATGTGTTTTCGAGTGTCTGTTTTAGTGTTTGTGTCTGTTTTTTAAAGTTTTTGTGTGTGTTTATGAGTGTGTCGTGAGAGCTGATCCATTGAGTAGTGTGTCCACCCCCTCTAACTAGAGTGGGTGAAAACATGCTTTGGTGATGACGTTTCCCTTTCTTATGTTATAAAATACATCTGACCAAGACAAATATGATTCTTAATGTTCTGAATCGTTCAGTGGGGTCGTTCTCTGACATCCTTAATATTATATCCTAGAAGTCATATTTCATAACCTAATACATCTGATAAAAACACTGAGGTCTGTTGACAGAGCGGTGCAGCTTTATCGCCGAAACTGTTAAGGATTTTACATTTTGTGGTTGTCGTCTTCCAAGTTTTTTCCGCAGGTCGCAAATAGCTAAATTAGCATGACACAAGCTGAAATAAATGTAAAAGGCTTTCAAAATAAAATGCTCAGTGCTCCGTTGACATTTCACAGAGATTTTATTGTTTTTGTGAGACGTCTTCGAAAAATAACAGGAACTAAGCATTAATATAAACATAATATAATTAAATATGAAAATACTACATGTCATGTCTCAAAGTTGATATCTATCTCACCTCTATATTGTTTTATGTCCACCGAATTTGAGACGAAAAATGACAAGTTCAATGGTAAGCCTGTCCATAGGGTTCAATGGTGAGCCTGTCCATAGGGTTCAATGGTGAGCCTGTCCATAGGGTTCAATGGTGAGCCTGTACATAGGGTTCAATGGTGAGCCTGTCCATAGGGTTCATGGTAAGTCTGTCCATAGGGTTCAATGGTGAGCCTGTACATAGGGTTCAATGGTGAGCCTGTCCATAGGGTTCAATGGTGAGCCTGTACATAGGGTTCAATGGTGAGCCTGTACATAGGGTTCAATGGTAAGTCTGTCCATAGGGTTCAATGGTGAGCCTGTACATAGGGTTCAATGGTGAGCCTGTCCATAGGGTTCAATGGTGAGCCTGTACATAGGGTTCAATGGTGAGCCTGTCCATAGGGTTCAATGGTGAGCCTGTACATAGGGTTCAATGGTGAGCCTGTCCATAGGGTTCAATGGTGAGCCTGTACATAGGGTTCAATGGTGAGCCTGTCCATAGGGTTCAATGGTGAGCCTGTACATAGGGTTCAATGGTGAGCCTGTACATAGGGTTCAATGGTGAGCCTGTACATAGGGTTCAATGGTAAGTCTGTCCATAGGGTTCAATGGTGAGCCTGTACATAGGGTTCAATGGTGAGCCTGTACATAGGGTTCAATGGTGAGCCTGTCCATAGGGTTCAATGGTGAGCCTGTACATAGGGTTCAATGGTGAGCCTGTCCATAGGGTTCAATGGTAAGTCTGTCCATAGGGTTCAATGGTGAGCCTGTACATAGGGTTCAATGGTGAGCCTGTCCATAGGGTTCAATGGTGAGCCTGTCCATAGGGTTCAATGGTGAGCCTGTCCATAGGGTTCAATGGTGAGCCTGTCCATAGGGTTCAATGGTGAGCCTGTCCATAGGGTTCAATGGTGAGCCTGTCCATAGGGTTCAATGGTGAGCCTGTCCATAGGCTTCAATGGTAAGCCTGTCCATAGGGTTCAATGGTGAGCCTGTCCGTAGGGTTCAATGGTAATATGGAGTTGGTCCCCCCCTTTGCTGCTACAACAGCCTCCAATCTTCTGGGATCCAGTAGATGTTGGAACATTGCTGCGGGGACTTGCTTCCATTCAGCCATGAGCATTAGTGAGGTCGGGCACTGATGTTGGGCGATTAGGCCTGGCTCGCTGTCGGTGTTCCAATTCATCTCAAAGGTGTTCGATGGGGTTGAGGTCAGAGATCTGTGCAGGCCGGTCAAGTTCTTCCACACCAATCTCAACAAACCATTTCTGTATGGACCTCACTTTGAGCACAGGGGCATTGTCATGCTGAAACAGGAAAGGGCCTCCCCCAAACTGCTGCCACAAAGTTGGAAGCACAGAATTGTCTAGAATGTCATTCTATGCTGTAGTGTTAAAATTTCCCTTCACTGGAACTAAGGGGCCTAGCCTAAACCATGAAAAAAATCCCCAGATAATTATTCATCCTCCACCAAACTTTACAGTTGGCACTATGCATTCGGGCAGGTAGCTTTCTCCTGGCATCTGCCAAACCCAGATTTGTCCATATGACTGCCAGATGGTGAAGCGTGATTCATCCCTCCAGAGAACGCATTTCCACTGCTCCAGTCCAATGGTGGCGGGTTTTACACGACTCCAGCTGACGCTTGGCATTATGTATGGTGATCTTAGACTTGTGTGCGGCTGCTTGGCCATGGAAACCCATTTCATGAAGCTTCTGACGAACAGTTATTGTGCTGACGTTGCTTCCAGAGGCAGTTTGGAACTCGGTAGTGTGTGTTGCAACCAAGGACAGACAATTTCTTTGCGCTACATGCTTCAGCACTCGTCAGTCCTGTTCTGTGAGCTTGTGTGGCCGACCACTTTGCGGGTAGATGTTTCCACTTCACAATAACAGCACTTACAGTTGACTGTGGGCAGCTCTAGCAGGGAAGAAATTTGACCAACTGACTTGTTGGAAAGGTGGCATCCTATGACGGCGCCACATTGAAAGTCACTGAGTTCTTCTGTAAGACCATTCTACTGACAATGTTTGTCTATGGAGATTGCATTGCTGTGTGCTCGATTTATACACCTGTCCGCAACGGATGTGGCTGAAATAGCACAATCCACTCATTTGAAGGGGTGTCTACATAGTTTTGTATGTATAGTGTATTAACTCTCAAAACAAGCATTAATTTAGCTTATAGACTACTATTATAATGTAATATTGTATGACTACTGTCAAAACTACATTTCCCAGAGTCATTTGCTGTGCTGGCCCCAGCTTGTCAGGCCTACAGCTGTGTTTCTGTCTGTAGTCTGTCGGCGCTGGGGATGCCCCCACATTGTTGCCATTTGCTGTAAGTTTCCCCTGTCTGTTGGAATCACAGTCATGACTTACAGTGGCGCTCCTGTCTTTGAAATGTGTGGGTTTGAGGTCAACGGCTAACCCTCGTTATCTGAAGCAGTGCCCACACAGACATGCACATGCGTGCGCACACACACATACGACGGCTAGCACTGGTTAGTGTTAGCGACAGCCACGTAGCATTCACAGCTGAGTAACTGGGTCAGTTGAAGATGAGGACTCTTATCTCAGAACTCATCTGTGGACGCTCACCGCTCACTGGAAAGCTGTTGAGCATCCATCCTGCTCAGGCTACCCCTGTTCTCTCTCTCTTTCCTCACAGACGAGAAGGACAAAGATTAGCATCAAGGAAATGTGGATTTGTTCATGTCTGCGTGTGTGCTGCCTGAGCGTGTGTGTTCCACTTACTATATGTACTTGCATTCTGTGTTCATACAGTAGGACTGCCTCTGTCATAAGAGACTCAGATAAGGATAGAATCTCCACATCTAGGCTACGCTTCCATCCCTCTCAAGTCCTGTTGGTCTGTTGGTCATTTTCAGCTGTCCTACTGATGTGAAGACCTGGGTTGTTCCCCGTGTGAAGAGAGAGAGAGTGTGTGTGTGGATCTAACCTGCATGCCCTGGATGTCCACTGTACCCATAGAAAACCCACTCATTACAAACTAACTATGCCCTCTTGTGGGGGAAGTCCTATACAGTATCCTGACATCCAAGGTTAACATATTTTTTCTGTTTTGAATTATTTCTATTCATTTGATATATTGACAGTGGATGTGTGATGTTGAGAGTATGATGGAGAGTCCAGTCAATCATAGCCAGGACATAAACAGAAACAGGTGCTGGACTATTTAGTTGTGGGCATCAGATCAGCTGATGCATTCCACTCCACCAATGATCTTCCCAACGGCATAGATATCAGCCTTCTAGATGACAGTCTTATCACAGTAAAGAGATCTTGATGTTGTCAGTGTGGCTGGCATTGAACCTAGCTTCCAATCTCCTTTGTGTGTCACTCAGGTCAGGCACTTCAGGGCTACACTAGCGCTATGCTACAATAACCTGCATCACTCAGGCCATACTGCAGGGCTACACTAGCTAGCGCTATGCTACAATAACCTGCATCACTCAGGTCATACTGCAGGGCTACAAATTAAATTACATTGGTCGTAAGCACATGTTTAGTAGATGTTATTGTGTTATGCTTGTGCTTCAACATTGCAGTAGAGGCTGGCGCTATGCTTTGCTATCGTTATCACTAGCCTCAACCAGACCCACACTCTGGAACCCACCATCTCCCACACAGAGACACCATTAAAAATACATGGGGGTGTTTTTTTATTAGCATGGCAACGATCAGGCGCCCATCAATTATAATGAATGCTACAATCGTGGAGGAAAGAGGATGTCTATTGTGTTCTGGCTGAATAGGAAGAAAGAGTAAACAACAGTATATCTTTCTCAGTCCTGTGTTTTAATATCACGTGTTCAGTCGTGTGTTTTAACGTGTTCAGTCGTGTGTTTTAACGTGTTCAGTCATGTGTTTTAATTTGTTCAGTCGTGTGTTTTAACGTGTTCAGTCGTGTGTTTTAACGTGTTCAGTCGTGTGTTTTAATTTGTTCAGTCGTGTGTTTTAACGTGTTCAGTCGTGTGTTTTAATATCACGTGTTCAGTCGTGTGTTTTAACGTGTTCAGTCGTGTGTTTTAACGTGTTCAGTCGTGTGTTTTAACGTGTTCAGTCGCGTGTTTTAACATGTTCAGTCGTGTGTTTTAACGTGTTCAGTCGTGTGTTTTAGCATGTTCAGTCGTGTGTTTTAACGTGTTCAGTCGTGTGTTTTAGCATGTTCAGTCGTGTGTTTTAACGTGTTCAGTCGTGTGTTTTAGCATGTTCAGTCGTGTGTTTTAACGTGTTCAGTCGTGTGTTTTAATATTACGTGTTCAGTCGTGTGTTTTAATATTACGTGTTCAGTCGTGTGTTTTAACGTGTTCAGTCGTGTGTTTTAATATCACGTGTTCAGTCGTGTGTTTTAACGTGTTCAGTCGTGTGTTTTAATGTGTTCAGTCGTGTGTTTTAACGTGTTCAGTCGTGTGTTTTAACGTGTTCAGTCGTGTGTTTTAACATGTTCAGTCGTGTGTTTTAATATTACGTGTTCAGTCGTGTGTTTTAACGTGTTCAGTCGTGTGTTTTAATATTACGTGTTCAGTCGTGTGTTTTAACGTGTTCAGTCGTGTGTTTTAACGTGTTCAGTGTTCAGTCGTGTGTTTTAACGTGTTCAGTCGTGTGTTTTAACGTGTTCAGTCGTGTGTTTTAATATTACGTGTTCAGTCGTGTGTTTTAATGTGTTCAGTCGTGTGTTTTAACGTGTTCAGTCGTGTGTTTTAATATTACATGTTCAGTCGTGTGTTTTAATGTGTTCAGTCGTGTGTTTTAATATTACGTGTTCAGTCGTGTGTTTTAACGTGTTCAGTCGTGTGTTTTAACGTGTTCAGTCGTGTGTTTTAACGTGTTCAGTCGTGTGTTTTAACGTGTTCAGTCGTGTGTTTTAACTTGTTCAGTCGTGTGTTTTAATATTACATGTTCAGTCGTGTGTTTTAACGTGTTCAGTCGTGTGTTTTAATATTATATGTTCAGTCATGTGTTTTAACGTGTTCAGTCGTGTGTTTTAATATTACGTGTTCAGTCGTGTGTTTTAACGTGTTCAGGCGTGTGTTTTAATGTGTTGTTTTCACAAAGTTTATCCATCTGAGAGAGCTGGTCTCTGTGTGAACACGAGGTTTATCCATCTGAGAGCTGGTCTCTGTGTGAACACGAGGTTTATCCATCTGAGAGCTGGTCTCTGTGTGAACACAAGGTTCATCCATCTGAGAGCTGGTCTCTGCGTGAACACAAGGTTTATCCATCTGAGAGCTGGTCTCTGTGTGAACACGAGGTTTATCCATCTGAGAGCTGGTCTCTGTGTGAACACGAGGTTTATCCATCTGAGAGCTGGTCTCTGTGTGAACACGAGGTTTATCCATCTGAGAGCTGGTCTCTGTGTGAACACAAGGTTTATCCATCTGAGAGCTGGTCTCTGTGTGAACACGAGGTTTATCCATCTGAGAGCTGGTCTCTGTGTGAACACAAGGTTTATCCATCTGAGAGCTGGTCTCTGTGTGAACACGATGTTTATCTGGTCTCTGTGTGAACACGAGGTTTATCCATCTGAGAGCTGGTCTCTGTGTGAACATGAGGTTTATCCATCTGAGCTGGTCTCTGTGTGAACACGATGTTTATCCATCTGAGAGCTGGTCTCTGTGTGAACACGAGGTTTATCCATCTGAGAGCTGGTCTCTGTGTGAACACGAGGTTTATCCATCTGAGAGCTGGTCTCTGTGTGAACACAAGGTTTATCCATCTGAGAGCTGGTCTCTGTGTGAACACGAGGTTTATCCATCTGAGAGCTGGTCTCTGTGTGAACATGAGGTTTATCCATCTGAGAGCTGGTCTCTGTGTGAACACGAGGTTTATCCATCTGAGAGCTGGTCTCTGTGTGAACATGAGGTTTATCCATCTGAGAGCTGGTCTCTGTGTGAACACAAGGTTTATCCATCTGAGAGCTGGTCTCTGTGTGAACACGAGGTTTATCCATCTGAGAGCTGGTCTCTGTGTGAACACAAGGTTTATCCATCTGAGTGCTGGTCTCTGTGTGAAAAGCTTGGGCAATTCCACTGTAACGTATTGACACTGAGACTGCCAAACAACAACCATTGATTTCAGAGTTTAACCAACCAACTATATGCACAGTGACTACTTGTATCTGCACAGTTCTTCCTGTAAATCTGTTATAGTAAATTGTTCTATGTAATTTGTTAAAAGTAGTCCTTGTGAATAGAGTTGTATGGTTTGTTTTACTTTTAAGTGTAAATTCATTATCGTGGAATTGACTGCATGTTAGATATGAATGATTACTTCTAGAGTTACGTTCTCCTTATATTACCCCTTCTGTCTTCACAATACAACTCAGCACATTGTGATGGGATGTTGCTGGGGATACGGTGTGCGTGTGTGCCTGCGTGTAATAGCATCCAGTACAATACAACCAATGACTTTGTATTATGTAAGGCTGTCTGTCACAGTAGCCTTCCCCTCAATACTACATGCAGTCACCCTTCAAGACTTACAGGTTTACAGATGTTTAGTGTGTTCCCATTCCCTTTCCAATCTCTAATGTATACAACTGTACTTACAGTTGCTATTCACTATCCACTGTTCATTATTCAGGATGTAACGTTAGGCCTCGTACTGACATGAGGGACTACGTTCATTATTCAGGATGTAACGTTAGGCCTCGTACTGACATGAGGGACTACGTTCATTATTCAGGATGTAGCCCTCCTGTAGGTGTGGGAGGGTCAAGAGACCCGGCAGAACGTGATGCTCAGGTTGGGATGCAGGGTTAGAGCATAGCACTGACATTTATTTATTTTATATTTATTCCACCTTTATTTAACCAGGTAGGCTAGTTGAGAACAATTTCTCATTTACAACTGCGACCTGGCCAAGATAAAGCAAAGCAGTGCGACAAAAACAACAACACAGAGTTACATATGGAATAAACAAAAGTACAGTCAATAACACAATAGAAACATCTATGTAGAGTGTGTGCAAATGTAGTAAGATTAGTGAGGTAAGGCAATAAAGAGGCCATAGAGGCGTTACAGCATTAATCTAAAATGTGTTAAATTGTTCCCCCCCCCTCATCAAACTACACATAGACATTTTTGAAGCACCTTTGGCAGTGACTACATCCTTGAGTCTTCTTGGGTATGACGCTACAAGCTTGGCACACATTTGGGAAGTTCCTGGATGGGGAGAGTTGCTGCACAGCTGTTTTCAGGTCTCTCCAGAGATGTTCAATCAGGTTCAAGTCTGGGCTCTGGTTGGGCCACTCAAGGACATTTGGAGACTCGTCCTGAAGCCACTCCTGCATTGTCTTGGCTGTGTGCTTCGGGTCTTTGTCCTGTTGGAAGGTGAACCTTTGCCCAAGAGGTTCTGAGTGCTCTGGAGCAGGTTTTCATCAAGGATCTTTCTGTACTTTGCTTCGTTCATCTTTGCCTCGATCCTGACTCGTCTCCCAGTCCCTGTCACTGAAAAACATCCCCACAGCATGATGCTGCCACCATGCCTCACTGTAGGGATGGTGCCACGTTTCCTCCAGATGTGACGCTTGGCATTCAGGCCAAAGAGTTCAATCTTGGTTTCATCAGACCAGAGAATCTTGTTCCTCATGGTCTGAGAGTCTTTAGGTGATTTTTGCCAAACTCCAAGCAGGTTGTCATGTGCCTTTTACTGCTGAGTGGTTTCCTTCTGGCCACTCTACCATAAAGGCCTGATTGGTAGAGTGCTGCAGAGATGGTTGTCCTTCTGGAAGGTTTTCACATCTCTACAGAGGAACTCTGGAGCTCTGTCAGAGTGACCATCGGGTTCTTATCACCTCCCTGACCAAGGCCCTTCTCCCCCGATTGCTCAGTTTGGCCGGGCGGCCAGTTCTAGGAAGAGTCTTGGTGGTTCCAAACTTCTTCCATTTAAGAATGATGGAGGTCACTGTGTTCTTGGGGGCCTTCAATGCTGCAGAAATGTTTTGGTACCCTTCCCCAGATCTGTGCCTCGACACAATCCTGTCTCTGAGCTCTACAGACAATTCCTTCGACCTCATGGTTTGGTTTTTAGCTCTGACATGCATTGTCCACTGTAGGACCTTATATAGACAGGTGTGTGCCTTTCCAAATCATGTCCAATCAATTGAATTTACCACAGGTGGACTCCAATCAAGTTGTAGAAACATCAATGAAAACAGGATGCACCTGAGCTCAATTTCAAGTCTCATAGCAAAGGGTCTGAATACTTATGTAAATAAGGTGTTTGTTTTTTAATATTTTATACATTTGCAAACATTCTAAAAACCTGTTTCCACTTTGTCATTATGGGGTATTCTGTGTAAATTGCTGAGGATTTTTTCATTTATTTATTCAATTTTAGACTGAGGCTGAAGGTGTCTGAATACTTTCCGAAGGCACTGTACACTGTTTACTTTCTAAAACTGATGTATCTCTCTTTCTCTCTCCTCTCCCTCTATAGGTCGTGCTAGTTTTCGCTCTCAGCATTGGAGCACTTGGAATATACTTTATAGATTCTTCTGAGTAAGTATCCCCTTTTTATGTGCTAATATGTGCTTTTGTGTTGAGCTGCCATTGAACACTACGTTGTAATTTCATATCACATCGGATATGTCTTCACCAAGTGAACTCATACATGGAAGGCTACAGTCACTCACATTGGTAAAATATCATTCTTACTGAGTTACGTAGCTGTATGGAATGAGTTCTTAGTCTATGAGTTGCTATTGAACATGATATGATATTAATAGATACTTCAGACACACGGTGTGGTCCTCGTCGTCCAGTATAATCTGCTGGGTTTGATGGTGGGTTTGATGATTTCTGTGTGTTATCTGAAAGACTATAAAGCTCCTCTCCTCCTTTATGGTTTTGTCAATAGAAGCCGGTCAGCCTTGCGCCAAACTTTGTTTCCATGGTAACCTAGATAGAACAGGATATCAGTGGATCTGCCTGGTCCTCAGAGACACCCCCACTTGTAGACACACACACACCATCTGTAGACCCACACACGCCATCTGTAAACCCACACACACACATACCTACACCCCCCCCCACCTGTAGACACACACGCGGGCATACACACGCATACACACACACACACGCGGTAAACTAAGCATCCCATACTTAAAATCACCCACCCACGCCATTCTCAGGCTCTCACCCATCCGAGCTCTGACCAGCAGTTAATAATACTATGATAATGAAAAATCTGTCCATGTGCCCTTGAGCAAGGCACTTAATCTTATTTGATCCTATAAGTCGCTCTGGATAAGGAGCATCTGCTAAATGGAAATAGGGAAATATCTAGGAAAATATCTAGGGAAATATCTAGGGAAATATCTAGGGAAATATCTAGGAAAATATCTAGGGAAATATCTAGGGAAATATCTAGGAAAATATCTAGGGAAATATCTAGGAAAATATCTAGGGAAATATCTAGGGAAATATCTAGGGAAATATCTAGGGAAATATCTAGGGAAATATCTAGGGAAATATCTAGGGAAATGCTGACAGTGATACATGTCTTTCCTTTATTGTAGACTACGTGCATCTGTTTATGGCCATGTGTGTTTTTTAATGATTCTGTTCCTAGACTCACTGCTATCCTCCCTCGGCATGTTTCCTCTGCTATCCTCCCTCGGCATGTTTCCTCTGCTATCCTCCTTCGGCATGTTTCCTCTGCTATCCGCCCTCGGCATGTTTCCTCTGCTATCCTCCCTCGGCATGTTTCCTCTGCTATCCTCCCTCGGCATGTTTCCTCTGCTATCCTCCCTCGGCATGTTTCCTCTGCTATCCTCCCTCGGCATGTTTCCTCTGCTATCCTCCCTCGGCATGTTTCCTCTGCTATCCTCCCTTGCCTTGTTTCCTCTGCTATCCTCCCTCGGCATGTTTCCTCTGCTATCCTCCCTCGGCATGTTTCCTCTGCTATCTTATCCCTCGGCATGTTTCCTCTGCTATCCTCCCCTCGGCATGTTTCCTCTGCTATCCTCCCTTGCCTTGTTTCCTCCGCTATCCTCCCTTGCCTTGTTTCCTCTGCTATTCTCCCTCGGCTTGTTTCCTCTGCTATCCTCCCTTGCCTTGTTTCCTCTGCTATCCTCCCTTGCCTTGTTTCCTCTGCTATCCTCCCTTGCCTTGTTTCCTCTGCTATCCTCCCTTGCCTTGTTTCCTCTGCTATCCTCCCTTGCCTTGTTTCCTCTGCTATCCTCCCTTGCCTTGTTTCCTCTGCTATCCTCCCTTGCCTTGTTTCCTCCGCTATCCTCCCTTGCCTTGTTTCCTCTGCTATCCTCCCTCGGCATGTTTCCTCTGCTATCCTCCCTCGGCATGTTTCCTCTGCTATCCTCCCTCGGCATGTTTCCTCTGCTATCTTCCCTCGGCATGTTTCCTCTGCTATCCTCCCTCGGCATGTTTCCTCTGCTATCCTCCCTTGCCTTGTTTCCTCCGCTATCCTCCCTTGCCTTGTTTCCTCTGCTATTCTCCCTCGGCTTGTTTCCTCTGCTATCCTCCCTTGCCTTGTTTCCTCTGCTATCCTCCCTTGCCTTGTTTCCTCTGCTATCCTCCCTTGCCTTGTTTCCTCTGCTATCCTCCCTTGCCTTGTTTCCTCTGCTATCCTCCCTTGCCTTGTTTCCTCTGCTATCCTCCCTTGCCTTGTTTCCTCTGCTATCCTCCCTTGCCTTGTTTCCTCCGCTATTCTCCCTCGGCTTGTTTCCTCTGCTATCCTCCCTTGCCTTGTTTCCTCTGCTATCCTCCCTTGCCTTGTTTCCTCTGCTATCCTCCCTTGCCTTGTTTCCTCCGCTATCCTCCCTTGCCTTGTTTCCTCTGCTATCCTCCCTCGGCATGTTTCCTCTGCTATCCTCCCTCGGCATGTTTCCTCTGCTATCCTCCCTCGGCATGTTTCCTCTGCTATCTTCCCTCGGCATGTTTCCTCTGCTATCCTCCCTCGGCATGTTTCCTCTGCTATCCTCCCTCGGCATGTTTCCTCTGCTATCTTCCCCTCGGCATGTTTCCTCTGCTATCCTCCCTCGGCATGTTTCCTCTGCTATCCTCCCTTGCCTTGTTTCCTCCGCTATCCTCCCTTGCCTTGTTTCCTCTGCTATTCTCCCTCGGCTTGTTTCCTCTGCTATCCTCCCTTGCCTTGTTTCCTCTGCTATCCTCCCTTGCCTTGTTTCCTCTGCTATCCTCCCTTGCCTTGTTTCCTCCGCTATTCTCCCTCGGCTTGTTTCCTCTGCTATCCTCCCTTGCCTTGTTTCCTCTGCTATCCTCCCTTGCCTTGTTTCCTCTGCTATCCTCCCTTGCCTTGTTTCCTCTGCTATCCTCCCTTGCCTTGTTTCCTCCGCTATTCTCCCTCGGCTTGTTTCCTCTGCTATCCTCCCTTGCCTTGTTTCCTCTGCTATCCTCCCTTGCCTTGTTTCCTCTGCTATTCTCCCTCGGCTTGTTTCCTCTGCTATCCTCCCTTGCCTTGTTTCCTCTGCTATCCTCCCTTGCCTTGTTTCCTCTGCTATCCTCCCTTGCCTTGTTTCCTCTGCTATCCTCCCTCGGCTTGTTTCCTCTGCTATCCTCCCTCGGCTTGTTTCCTCTGCTATCCTCCCTCGGCTTGTTTCCTCTGCTATCCTCCCTTGCCTTGTTTCCTCTGCTATCCTCCCTTGCCTTGTTTCCTCTGCTATCCTCCCTTGCCTTGTTTCCTCTGCCATTCTCCCTCGGCTTGTTTCCTCTGCTATCCTCCCTCGGCTTGTTTCCTCTGCTATCCTCCCTTGCCTTGTTTCCTCCGCTATTCTCCCTTGCCTTGTTTCCTCCGCTATCCTCCCTTGCCTTGTTTCCTCCGCTATCCTCCCTCGGCTTGTTTCCTCTGCTATCCTCCCTTGCCTTGTTTCCTCCGCTATCCTCCCTTGCCTTGTTTCCTCCGCTATTCTCCCTCGGCTTGTTTCCTCTGCTATCCTCCCTTGCCTTGTATCCTCCGCTATCCTCCCTCGGCTTGTTTCCTCTGCTATCCTCCCTTGCCTTGTTTCCTCCGCTATCCTCCCTTGCCTTGTTTCCTCCGCTATCCTCCCTCGGCTTGTTTCCTCTGCTATCCTCCCTTGCCTTGTTTCCTCTGCTATCCTCCCTTGCCTTGTTTCCTCCGCTATTCTCCCTCGGCTTGTTTCCTCTGCTATCCTCCCTCGGCTTGTTTCCTCCGCTATTCTCCCTCGGCATGTTTCCTCTGCTATCCTCCCTCGGCATGTTTCCTCTGCTATTCTCCCTCGGCTTGTTTCCTCTGCTATTCTCCCTCGGCATGTTTCCTCCGCTATTCTCCCTTGCCTTGTTTCCTCTGCTATCCTCCCTTGCCTTGTTTCCTCTGCTATCCTCCCTTGCCTTGTTTCCTCCGCTATCCTCCCTCGGCTTGTTTCCTCTGCTATCCTCCCTTGCCTTGTTTCCTCTGCTATCCTCCCTTGCCTTGTTTCCTCTGCTATCCTCCCTTGCCTTGTTTCCTCTGCTATCCTCCCTTGCCTTGTTTCCTCTGCTATCCTCCCTTGCCTTGTTTCCTCTGCTATCCTCCCTTGCCTTGTTTCCTCTGCTATCCTCCCTTGCCTTGTTTCCTCCGCTATCCTCCCTCGGCTTGTTTCCTCTGCCATACAGATAGTAGGTCTGAGTGTTGCCGTGACAAGAAAAAAATGAAAGTAATGAAATTAATAAAATCATGCCAAGTCTGTCATCTGCGGTGTTATCCGAGCAGTAGTGCAGGTCACGGTAGTGTGGAAATGATACCTGGCATGTGTCTCGTCCCTTGTTTATAGACAGGGATATAGTCCTTCCCCTCTTTACCTCTCCCTCTTTCGTTCCCTCTCTCTCCCTCCCTATCGCTCTCTCTTCCCTCTATCTCGTTCTCCCCCTCCCTTTCACTTTTCCTTTCCCCAATCAACTCTTTTCATTCTGATCTGACTTGACTGTATATTTCAGACAAAAAGAGGGATACAAATCTCCTTTATAATGCCAAGGTCAAGGCTTGATGGGAAGAAACCATCTCTGAGTTTCTCTCTATCCTTTTATTCACCTCTCTCTCTCCCTCCTCTAATTCTCTATCTCCCTCTGTCTCTCTCCTCCCAGTCCCTCCCTCCATCTATCTCTCTCACTGTGAGCCCGGTGTGTAAGGCTCAGACAGTGTCTGTGTGATTTGTCTCTGTTTGTTAGCAGCCTAGAATGTTATCAAACCATTTAGAATGATATAAATGGACAAAACAGTAAATGTAGTGTTTCTGACTGCAGAGGCAGCACCTGACATGGCGGGCGGGCGGACGGGCGGGCAGCACCTGAAAGACAGACAGCACCTGACATGGCGGACGGACGGACGGGCGGGCAGCACCTGACATGGCGGGCGGGCGGACGGGCGGGCAGCACCTGACATGGCGGGAGGACGGGCGGGCAGCACCTGACATGGCGGGCGGGCGGGCAGCACCTGACATGGCGGGTGGGCGGGCAGCACCTGACAGACAGACAGACAGCACCTGACATGGCGGGCGGGCGGGCGGACGGACGGACGGATGGACGGACGGACAGACAGCACCTGACATTAAACTCTATAGAGAGCCTAGACGAGGTGATTGACAAGACAGTAAGCCTCTGGATACACAGAGAGGTTGATCTAACGCATGAGAGACAGAGAGACATACCTGACAGCTCTAGGGAAGGACACTAGGTATTACAGAAGGATCCTAAAGAAGGATATTCGGTTTTAGAGAAGGGTCCTAG